>NC_081559.1:121391178-121691178 GCF_022355385.1 Mustela nigripes | reverse complement strand
AACTCTAACACATCTTAAAGGGATTTGACATAGTTCTAAAAATTTACTTGGAAAATTAAAGGGCCAGGCATAGCTAGGACAGTTCTGAAGATGAGCATCAAATAGAGATTTGTCATATCAGATAGAACTTCCTAAATAAAAAAAAAGAAAGATTATTAAAAAACAAAAAAGAAAAGAAAGAAAGATGTTGGTTTCTCAAAATAATTAGGGTTTTATCCATTTTCTTCATATTCTTACTTATTTTAGCTTTTTATTTCCAAATTCGTGTGACTAGGCATATATAGATCCATGACATTAAACATGTTCCTGATCAATTGTGCCTTATATGAGCATTATAGGAGGCCTGATGGCCCACAGGACCTAAGCACTAACTGTAAACAGGTGTGTGGGTCCATGGTCAGTTCTGTCACCAACACTGTGCTGGAGGCCATTCCATCACCTCTGTAGGCATCAGTACCTCATTTATGAAATGGAGATCATGGGCTTTGTCACTACCTGGTGGGGGGGGGGGGGGGGGGGGGGGGGGGGGGGGTGGGGCAGCTAGCTTCTGGCTTGTGGTAAGTTCTCAAAGAACCGTTTTCTAAAATGGTAACAATGACAATGATGACCCACAACCTAAGAAAGGTCCCTACATTTTCTAATGGTTAAAAAAATATTAAGTAATATTTTGTGATGCATGAAAATTCTATGAAACCAAAATTTTAGTGTCCATAAACAAAGTTGTACTAGAACAGCCAGCCGCTCATCCTCTTAGGCATTGCCTATGGTTATTTTCACACTACCATGCAGAATGGAGTACAAGAGAGAGTACTTAACCCCCAAAGCCTACAGTATTTACTCTCTGGTCCTTTGTGAAAGAAGCTTGCCAACCTCTGCTTCAGGCCATTCACCCTACCCCACAAATCTTTGAGATTTTATGATCATATTACCCTTCTCCTTACTAGTGAAGGAATATGATCTGGTTCCATGCTACTACTTTGACCTCCTTTAACAACACAAAATTTTTCAGCATGTCCAGAAAATAAAGTGTCAATCACATTTATTAGTCTTTGTTTAATAATAGTCCCTTCCACCTAGAATTCTCTTCTTCCTTCTGAATATGAAAATCTCTACTCAAGAACCCAATTTGCTTTTATTTTACATACAATAAAGTGAACATATTTAACTATACAGATTGAAGAGGTTTGCAAATATACACAGTGTGTAACCAACATCCAAATTAAGACATGGATCATTCCTCACCAATGCAGAAAGTTCCCTCTGCAACCACTCTTCTGATAACAATCTCTTTTGATTAGATTTTTTAATCTCTTCTTAAACTTTCCATAAATGAAATCAGACAATATGTACTATTTTTTTTTACCTGGCTTCTTTAGTTCAGCATAATATTTGTGAGACTCACCCATGTTGTGTTCATCACTTTGCCCTGCTGTCTAGTATTCCAACTGTATGAGTAAACTACTATTTGCTTATTCCATTCTTGTTAATGGCCACTTGGGTTGTTTCTGTCTTGAGGCTATTATGAATGAAGTGTCTATGAACATTTTTCTACAAGTCTTTTTGTGGACATAGTCTTTGTAGTTCTTAGGAATGGCTGGATCCTCAGCTCTGTGTTTGTTTAACCTTGTAAAGAACTGCCAAGTAGGGGCACCTGAATGGCTCAGTGGGTTAAAGTCTCTGCCTTCGGGGCACCTGGGTGGCTCAGTGGTTAAGCCTCTGCCTTCAGCTCAGGTCATGATCCAAGGGTCCTGGGATCGAGCCCCGCATCTGGCTCTCTGCTCAGCGGGGAGCCTGCTTCCTCCTCTCTCTCTCTCTCTCTGCCTGCCTCTCTGCCTACTTGTGGTCTCTGTCTGTCAAATAAATAAATAAAATCTTTAAATAAATAAATAAATAAAAATAAAAGTCTCTGCCTTCGGCTCAGGTCATGATCCCAGGGTCCTGGGATCAAGACCTGTGTGGGGCTCACTGCTCAGCAGGGACCCTGCTTCCTCCTCTCTCTGCCTGTCTCTCTGCTTACTTGTGATCTCTGTCTGTCAAATAAATAAATAAAAATCTTCAAAAAAAAAAAAAAACTTCCAAGTAATTTTCCATGGTAGCACACCATCTTACACCCTTTCCAGCAATGTAGAAGAGATCTGGTTGCTTTACATCCTTATCAACATTTGGTATTTTCACTCTTAATAAGTGTAAGATATACCTCATTGTGGTTTTTTTAATTTGCATTTCCCTGATGACTAGTGATGTTTGGCACCTTTTCCTGAGCCTATTGGCTATGTGTATATATTTTTGTGTGACATATTCATTCAAGTCTTTTGCTCATTTTTTCAATTGGGTCATTCATCATATTGTTGATCTACAAGGTTACATATTCTAAATCAAGTCCTGCAAATATTTTCCCTGCAAAATTTTTCTCAGATGCAGTTTCTCTTTACATTTTCTTAGCAATGTCTTTTGATGAGCAGAAGATTTTAGAAGTTATTATTCTTTTCCATTGATCTATTTGTTCTATTTACACCATGCTATACTGTCTTACACCATTGCTATAGCTTTACACCTTTTGTTCTTTTTTTCAAGACTATCATAAATCATTTGCATTTTCATAAACATTTTTACAATCATCTTATCGATTTCTTAAAAAAAGATAAATTAAATTAAAAGAAGATCCCGCCAACGTGCTATTCTGATGGCAGAGTGGAGGATTACCCTGTGCCCCACAAAATGGAGCTTGAGGCTATGAGCAGATCCACCGGCCCAGGAAAGCCAGCTGTCTTCCCACATCTGACCACAGTGCAGTTGGCCACTGGCATGTGCTTCACCACCTGATCCTTTGTTTATGAGGTTACCTCCACCAGGTACACCTGGTGTTCCACCTGATCTTGGTGACCTTGTTCTTCTTGGACTTTGGAATGCTCTTCCTGCTGCTCTGGATTGGCATTTATAGATGAGGCACCAACAGTTCCAAATGGGTGGCTTCGGTGAACCCCTGCTTTTTTAAATGACTCTTTAGAGATTCTTCTATTTTCTTATTTGACATAGAGAGAACACAAGCAGGGGGAGGGGCCAAGGGAGAGGGAACGGCAGACTCCCTTCCAAGCAAGGATTTTGACACAGGGCTCTATCCCAGGACCCTGAGACCATGACCTGAGTGGAAGGCAGATGCTTAACTAACTGAGCCACCCAGGCAACTCTTAAATTAATTTTATAACTGTTGTTGGAGATGTCGCACCTGCTGCTCACAATAAAGGCAGATGTGTGACTATCAAAAAATTAAAGCTAACACTAAAAAATAAGAAAACTAAAGATCCTGGTAGATTTTGGTTAGATTTCACTGAATCAATAAATCAATTTGGAGATAATTGATATCCTTTTTTAAGAAAATTGAGTCTTCTGGTCAAAAATATGGTTATCCTTCCCCTCATTTATGTCCTCATTAATGTCTCTCTGCAATGCTCATTTAGGTCTTAGTATGGAGTAAAGAGTATAATTTAATTTTATTGTTTTATTTTTGTTACTGTCAGTATATAGAAATACATTTTTCAGGGGTGCCTGTGTGCCTCAGTCTGTTAAGTGTCTGCCTTCAGCTCAGATCATGATCCCAGGGTCCCAGAAATAGAGCCTAAGGTCAGGCTCCTCTTGCTCTCTCTCAAATAAATACATAAAATCTTTTTAAAATTTTAAAAAGAATAAATTTTTCATATTGACTTTATATCTTACAACTTTAAATTTACTTCTCAGTTCTAATAGTTATTTTGTAGAGTCTTATGGATTTTCTCTATAATTATGTCAAAGTTTAAATGTCACCTTTTCCTATGACTTCCCTGGACAGGATTTGTTATCCACCCCTCCATGAAATCCCACAATGCTTTGTTGGTATCCATACTTCCATCATGACCACTACTATCAATGTTGTAATCACCTGTTTATCTATTGTGCTCTCAGTAAGAAATGTATCATTTTTTCATTTCATGTTTCCACTCCCTGGGTAATAAGTGAATGAATGAATATATATTTGAGTTTTCTGGAATTACTTATTCCAAATAAATACTCCAAATATTGCTTACTCCAAATACTATTTCTGGCCCTATTGGTATGCCTTCTACATGTCTCATTTTAAAACCAAACAGCGGCAGACAACTGGGTGGCTCAGTCAGTTAAGCATGTGCCTTTGTCTCAGGTCATGACCCAGGGTCCTGGGATGGAGTCTCACACCGGGCTACCCACTCAGCGGGAAGTCTGCTTCTCCCTCTGCCCCTACCCCGCACTCGTGCACTTGCTCACTCTCTTCGTGCACATGCAAACATAAATAAATAAAAGCTAAACTAAAAAAAAAAAAAAAAAAAAAAAAATCAACAATGAACCACAGAGTTGAAATTTCTGTCCGGTAACAGCACAGAAGTAAACATGATTGATTCTACCTGAAAGGTAGGAGCTTGGAAAGCTTCATACTGTATATATTGTTAACTTAATACTGTTACAAGTATGTGACCCCCTACTCAAATATCACACCTCTCCTTTCCTTCTTTTCTCAAAAATAGCTAGAACAATGTAACAGTATATTTTAAAGAGAATCTGGCACTCTTCCTGTTACAATGTTGTATCCTTAGGGGGATAAAGTGCAGAATCAGGAGAGGAAGAAAATCCAGGGAGTACAGTGCGCATTAGCAAAGTGAAAGAACCCCCAGTCTCCCCACTACAGGACCTTGGAGAGCTTTCTCCCTGAACCTGACTTCCTCAGATCTACCACACATCTGGGACCAATTGATCTAAAGGACCTCCTGCTCTGAAATTCTCCTAATGCTTATGGCTCGGATAGAAAAGCCTTCCATATTGCTAACCAGTGTTGATAATGCAGTACTATTTGCACTCCTATCTGCATGGTCAACAAATCAACTTATTATTTAACAAATGTTTCGTGTATTCCTACAATGTAAGACTCCTTCCTTAGTGAGCACGTACTCCCTAGTGACAAGGCAAATGAGAGACAATCTGCACACTTGTGGGATGTAAAAGCCCCAGTTAAGGTAGTGAAGGCTTCTCATCTCCATCCAAGGAGAACACTTTCAGCTTCCTTCCTTGCAGGAAGGAAGGAAGGAAAACTTATGTTCATTTCCCTGAACATAAGTTTGCACCTATGAACAGTAGAAAGTTTCACCAGGATCCTCATATCCTATATATAACCAGCTCAAAGGCCAGCTCTTAATTCATCAAGCATTTGATGGAAAAAAAACAGGGAGGAAGAAAGGAAGTACCCTCTGCCCCGACGAAGCTTCTCAGCCAGCCTTTCCAAGTTTTCAAGGCTCACTGAGAAGAGGTTTGTTATGGTTGAGCATGGCAGAGTTGAACCCACCTTGACCAGCTGGATAGAGCCAGAAGATTATGACAGCATGGAGGATATTCTAGAGATGCACGTTTTGAGGGTGTAGTTCCAGAACTCTCTGGGAGAAGCTGAGGTTAGGATTCCTACCCAGAGTTTTCCAATCTGTGGTTCTGCAGTCAATTTAGAGAGTTGTGATCAGAATTCTTTTAATCAAACACATATTGGAGTGGATAAAAATAAATTATGTTTCATGAAACTTTGTTTCAGTTGAGAGCGTGTGTGTGTGTGTGTGTGTGTGTGTATTCTATATCCCCGCTTGTATATAAAATCTATTCCAGCTGTGGGTCTCAGGCAGAAGTCATGCCATTCTCCACCACAGACAACCAGTTCTTTTAATTTAAGAGCAAAACAGACCATGAAAGGCATAATATCTCCAAGAGGATGGTAATAAGGGAACTGGTTTTTCTCAGGGAGGAGGTGGAGGAAGGGTAACTTTGCCTTTCTAGTAGTTACTGGGAGAGCTAGGGGGTAGGTAAGCTTCAATCATGAGGAAAGCCACAATTAGCTTATCTCCCTGATAAGTCAGGCACTTCCTTCAGAGAATCCACCCTTTAACACCTTCTTTGGTGAACCAGAGTTTAAAAAAAAAAAAAAAAAAAAAAACGACATCATTTCTTTTCTTTTCTTTTCTTTTTTTTTATGTTTCTTGATTATATCTTTCTCTTCTGGTTTGCCTTAGATCCAAGAATAGCAGAAAATGTATTTTGTTTTGTTTGGTTGGTTGGTTTTTTAAGGTTTTGTTTATTTGTTTGACAGAGAGAGAGTACAGGAGAGCATCGACAAGGGGAGCAGCAGGCAGAGGGTGAGGGAGAAGCAGACTCCCTGCTGAAAAGAAGCCAAAAGCAGGGCTTGATCTGAGGACCCTGGGATCATGACCTGAGCCGAAGACAGTCACCCAATCAAGTGAGCCACCCAGGAGCCCCAAGAAAATGTATTTTGTGGGTGTTTTTTTTAGCTCCTACGCTGTTCAGGGACCAGACATTCAAATCTTGGTTCTGCAGCTTACAAGCTGTGCAATCCAGCACAAGTGACTAACTTCCCTCTGCCTCAGTTTCCATTGTAAATGGAGATAACTATGTTGTAGAGATCAAATAAGAGCATAAGAAATGTATTTAAATATATGTAAAGAAGCACTAGAAGCTCCCTTGATTATTACCCATCCTGACATTGCCCTAGTGGTGAAATGTTCCTCTCTGGTCTAATGGAGTTGTGCTCCATTTGGGAAGTCGGAAGATACGCTCTTAGCCAACATACTTTGGACAGCATGGTGATATAAGGAGAAGGACATGGCCTCCAGAACCTAGACCGGGGCTCGAACTCTTAGCCTATTTATTTCCTCACTAAGTGACCTTGTAATTTAACTAACATCTGGCTCCCACTCCTCTCTAAAATGTGTATCTAATACTCACTGAGTAGGAGACAATGGACCAACCTGTTAATTTTCTCCTTTACCCTTTATAACAACTTTCTAGGAAGACGAATGGTAATCCTAGTTCCAGGACCCCTCGCTATGCTTTCCAGAAATTCGGTGATTATTTCCAAGTCAACTTGCAGTACAAGGCAAAGGATGCCTGTATAATAAACTATATTCCAGATGCAAAGAACGAATTGTCATTCCCACAGGAATTGCCCTATCCTCATGGATGTTCTTCTTAATAAATGATTTAAAAGGCTAAAAATAAAGATTTTTTAAAGAGTCAAAATTCTCTTTAATAAACAAAGCAAATGAGAAAGGGGAAAAAAAGAGAGAGAGAGAAATCAAGAAACAAACTCTTAACTAGAGAGAACAAACTGATGGTGGGGGTGGTTGGGTGACATTGGTGATGGGGATTAAGGAGGGCACTTGTTGTGAACACCAGGTGTTGTATAGAAGTGTAGAATCACTATATTGTACACCTGAGACTAATATAACACTGTATGTTAACTCACTGGAATTTAAAGAAAAACGTGATTTTAAAAAGGGTCAGAATTCCCCTTCTTACCACAACTACTTTTGTTGTTAGCTATTACTTTGCATTCTTTGTCTACATGCAGATATGGTTTCTCCTAGTTTCTGTCACATAATAAACTATTCACACTCTACTTTCCTATGTGACAGTCCTCATTTGCCAGCAGAGTTCTCACATTATCCCATAAAGTAGCTCCAGAATTGACCACTGTGTGGAAGTTTTATAACATTGGATATGAACATTGTATTCAAGTTTATGCTACAACAATTCTCTTTATTTTTTTTTTTTAAGATTTTATTTATTTGACAGAGAGAGAGATCACAAGGAGGCAGAAAGGCAGAGGGGAAGACAGAGAGAGAGGGGAAGCAGGCTCCCTGCTGAGCAGAGAGCCCATGCGGGGCTCAATCCTGGGACCCTGGGATCATGACCTGAGCCCAAGGCAGAGGCTTTAACCCACTGAGCCACCCAGATGCCCCAAAAAGTCTCTTTATGAGCACAGATTTATTCTTGTGCATTTTTCTCTTCGTAGATTATATTCTTTGGAAAAATTATGAAGGCTTTGATGTTTTACATTTGTAATGCTTTCCCCCTTAAAAATGAAAATGTCCCTTTGTTAACAAATGATAGATTCTTCATCTAATGTGGCCAAGAATTTGATCTGGGAGCTGATTTTATACTTGGAGAAATTGGGGTATAAGCACATTCAGACAGACCAGCCACTTATGCAAGCACCCATCTCATTTAAATGACCAGGGAAAGCAATGCTGTGTGTCTCAGCAGTGGAGTCTCATGGAACATCACCTAGCATTTCGGGAGACAAAAATCACCCTGCACTTAATGAAGTCTACCACAGAAGGAAAGACATGGGGGAGGGAGAACAGGGAGACAGCTAGGACAAATAATCTGTTGCACATACACTGTGTGTAGCAAGAGCAAATTGAAAAGAAGCTCAGGGTGCTTGAAGAGGTAGGATGTAAACCTGTCCTAAATGGGTATTATGTCCTATCGAAGTCTATTGTTTCATGGAGCCCAGGCCTAACAATGTCCTATTGTGGCAAATGCAAAGACAAGCTGGTTAAATCCCAGTTTTCCCTTCATTTTCAGTCTCCAGGACTGTAACCCTGAGGACAGGACTGCTCTCCCTGCCTGGGCTGCCTCCTCTGCTGGCGTGTAAGTACAGATGGTTTACAAGCGCCTGGATCTGATTTGAGGGCGTTAAAAATCTTTCGACCTTGCTCTGACTTTTATTAAGTGTAAGGACTATAGCATATATTTCCGGAGAGATGACATGGGAAAAACTATGCCTGGAATTGCCAACCTAGGGCCCATGGCTTATCTACAGAGCCACCTTTGGAATTATTAAGAATGTTTCACACAGATGGAAGATGCTTTGACGAGTTTTATGCTTATTAGTGGATGATTTAATATTTTTATTTTAAAAGGAATTTAAAGACGAACTTAAATTCCAAGGAAGTGTTTTGCTTTAAAGAAGCCTGGAAGGGATGTTAATGCTAAGTGGATTTTAAAATCCTGGGACTAGGGGCACCTTGGTGGCTCAGTGGGTTAAAGCCTCTGCCTTCTGCTCAGGTCATGATCCCAGGGTCCTGGGATTGAGCTCTACTTTGGGCTCTCTGCTCAGCAGGGAGCCTGCTTCCTCCTCTCTCTCTGCCTGCCTCTCTGCCTACTTGTGATCTCTGCCTGTCAAATAAATAAATTAAAAAAAAAAAAAAATCCCAGGACTAAAACAACACTGTATGGCTACCAAGTGCTCTCGCTGCAAACACATTTCTGGGTCACATGACATCTTCTTATTGCCACTGACTGCACAAGGACAGGAGAACCAACCACCTGGGAATGGTTAATCAGCCCTGGGATCTTGGAAATTTGCCTGGAAATCATCTACTTCGTATCTCAACTTCTAGATGGAGAAGGATGTGCCTTTTTATGGGGAGGGAGGTTTTATGTTGGTTGTTGATGGTTTCCTCTGCTCTCTCCCTACCCGAGTCAGAGGATCTGGCTATGGACTGACCTTAGAATGCTATTGGACTTGAGGCTTCACAGAAAGAAGAGCCTTGGGTCTTGGGGTCTTCTGGGCTGATTCCTTTGAAAAGGAATGAGTTGCAGAAATGACTCATTTCTATATAGGTTTCTATACCAGGATATATAGTCTATATCTATACTATATAGTTTCTATACCAGGTCAGGGAGCCTGTTAAGTGTAATTGGAAGAAAATCATCCCAGCACTGACACTCCCCCTTTTTGGGTGACCAGTGGACTGACTGCTCAACCTCTCTGTTGTACCCCTTTCTCCATCTATAATATGAAGGTGTAGTTATCCTATTATCTTCACCAGGATATTGTTGAGGAGCAAAGAGATCTAGTGCAGTTGAAAGTGCTATATACAAGTAAATTATTTGTATTTTGTGTTGATAACAAACATTTAGGGATGGTCCTTGAGCTTGGTCCTTGAGCTTACACTCATGGCACTCTTCTTCCAGGATCTATTAGTAACAAGTGGACCTCTCCTTAACAACCCCTCCTTTTATACACTGACTAGGTGAGAGTTGAGAACTGCTTTGCATATTTGCTAAAGTTGTATTTCTTCCTTTCCTCTGTGGGGGTTGGGGTGTTGAGAGACCTACTAATATACCTACTCAGATCTAGTGGGAGCCCGTTAGGATTCAGCTCTGTGGAAAAGGTGGAAATAGGCAAAGGGAGGTGAAGTACAAACCATAATACATATTTCTTCTACCAGAACCATTTGATAAAACCTAATTTTTTTTTTTTTTTGGTGAAAAAATTTATATTTAGATTTAGTTGGCTGGACTCAGTTTCTCTGTTAGATGATCCCAATTTACTGTCCACATCCAAATCATCACAGTCAGGAGCCAGTCAAACATATGCCTTCTCTCCATCATGCCTGATCAGGGTGTTGACCTTGGCCACCTCCGTAGGGCTTCTTCACAGTCTGTTTGATCTGGTGCTTGTTGGCCTTGACATCCACAAGTGTGTTGTTGTCTTCTATTTTCTTCATGGTTGACTGGGTGGTCAGGGGGAACTTGATGATGGCATGGTGATCAAGCTTGTTTCTCCTGGGACATTCTCTCAAGGATATGTGGGGTGGCTTCAGAGACACAGTGTCTTGGGCTGTGAGAAGGTAGGTGACGTGTGGATCTTCTCTTTTCTGTGACTGTGGATGCCTTTCAGCACAGCTTTCTTGGCCTTCAAAGCTTTTGCTTTGGCTTCAGCTTTGGGAGTGGTAGGGCCTTCATCTTCACCTTCAGTGCCATCTTTGTGAAAGCGATTTCTGATCAAACCTAACTTGGGTGAACAAGACTTGGGTGCCATGTTCTAAATCGTCTTATGATCATCTTAATTTAAAATGCCTCTTTTCTATGTGTCTAACACAATATGTATTTTTAAGATGTTATGGGTCCCAATTCTTTAGATCTTTAGTCAATACCCTGATTCATAAAAGTGCCATCCTTTTTCCTCTCTGATTGTGAACAAATAGAAATATGTGTGCTATCTAGGTAAACACGGCATTCCCTTCACCAGCCTCAGTGAATACTTAGGTGGTAGGGGGACTGAATGTCACGTGGAAACTTCGTCATGATATAGTAAAAAATAATAAGGTAAATTATAGTCCTTCCATATGACTCCTACGAGCTCTGTTTCCCCATCTGAGAAATGAGGACTTTGGATTAGATAATTCTATCCAGTTCAAAAATGGAGTAAACAATATCCTTTCACCAGGGGATTTTCTCTTCTCTTTCTGCTCCCACCCACCCTTTCCTCCTCCTCTTTCCAGAGCTTAGTAAATAGTCAACCCATCCATAGGGGCAGTGAGTGGAGGGAGGGAGAAGTCCTCTTGGATTCCTCTGGTCTACTCAACCCTTGCCCACTTCTCCAATATTCATCAGTGTGAGAACCGAAGATTTCTCTGGGTGGGTTTAATTCAGGTCAGCAATTATATGGGAATTGACTCATAAAACAAAATCTGTGCTAGGCTCTGGGAATGCAAGGCAAGTGAGTGAGTACCTGTCTTTTAAGCTCTTTCCATCTCCTAGGGGGAGAAAATCAGAGTAACAGAACTGTAACATAATGAAGTCAGGGCTCTGAAAGCATGTGCTCAGGTAGGGAGGAGTATTCAGATTTGTGCGATTTCATGGCTAGCTTATACCAAATGGAGTAAACTAAAGTGTTGGAATTCTAAGGACTATTGAGCTACTTTCTCAAGCTTCTAATATAATCAGATTTCTTTCTTTTGGAGGTGAGAGACCAGTGGCCAGAGATCCAGGTCTCCATTAACCTTCATACAATAGGGCTGATAAAGCCCCCTCTTCAAACAATGTCTTGGCAATCCCTTTATCAGATGTAATTACATTTTCTAATCTTACAGTGACTTCCTTACAGGTATTGAGGGACTCAGGTTAAGGATCTTCCCAAAGGTTATCTGTTTGGGTTCTGTCCAGTTTAAGGCTGCAGTTCTAAGCTTTATTAAGCATTGTCCTGCTCTACAGGTGGTGTCCCAGCAGAGCAATCCTCTAAACCTGGACAAATTGACCCCCAGTGCTAAGGCCCTCTAATCGACGGCTATCTCTGAACAATGTCATCTATGCGCCACCCATGCCCCTCCTTTTTGCTTGCGGAGCCTGTGACTGATTCATCTCAAAGGCATTTGGTGAAATTCGGACTGAGGAGGTACCTGGTTCATTTAGTGTGATCACCTGAGCTATTTTCACTTCACAGATGAGATCTGGATTATACATGAGGCTCATGGCTGCTAGACCCAAATATTTCACATACTAGGAAGCTGTCAGTGTGGATGATGTGATTGAGACAAGCAGCATTAAGACCTTCCCTGGTGTGAGATTGTGTTAAAAAAAAAAAAAAAAAAGACCAAAAAAACCCGCAACAGGTAGATGAGTGGCCCAGTTTGGCTAAATGCTTGGTCATCATCCAACACTTCCTAATTATGAGTTGATCAAAGAGAAGTGCTGGGGGGAGAGGCAGAAGAGGAAATAACATTAAATATCTTAAAGTTACCCAGTTCTTCCTCTTGGTGAATTCCTTTCTTTTTGTGGAAATATTTTTCCTAGTAGTTTTGATGTTATCCAGCTCTGCTCATGCTGCTGCTTAATACGGATTTCATTACCTGCCTCCTACCCTCTCCGCAGACAATAAAGAGACTGCACTATGCACCACATGTCAACCCACAAGGTGAAAAATCTCGCTCTTTCTCTATTCAAGTAAGAATTTAGGATATCCATTTGGTTTAATCCTACAAACTTGTGGGCCCATTCTTTGGAAGTAGCTGTGGAATACCCTCGTCCCTAACACATTGATTCCTCTCCTTATCCTCTCAGTCCTCATGCTTTTCCTTTGCAAGTTATACCAAGTTCAGGAGCAGCCATTAAAATGCAGAACAGCAAAGGAGTCACGATGAAAATGTTCCTCTGTATTTTTGTTGCAAATTTGTCCTTTCAGAAGTGATCCACGTTTCTGACATCCAGTTAATTTAAGTACTGTCAGATGAAAATGACAAGATAGGATGAATTAGCACCTGCTCTGATGTGATCAGGGAAGTCATGCCCACTGCAGTTTGGAAGGTTGGTGTCCTGTGAACCCCCACCCCCCCCCAAAAAAAAGCTCACCACGGCTCTGCTGCTAAGCCAGCTCTGAGAATCTTGAGTCACTGGACAGATCCGCAGCTTGAAATTTACACTTTTTTAAATTATTCTAAAAGAGAGAGAGCATAAGCCAAGGGTCGGGGGCAGAAGGAGAAGCAGCAGCAGACTCTCCACCAAGCAGGGAGCCCACCTCAGGGCTAAATCCCAGGACACTGAGATCATGACATGAGTCAAAGGCAGACACTTAACCCACTGAGCCACCCAGGCACCCCTGAAATTTACCTTTTAATGAGGGAAAAGGTAGACTTTAAAAAAAAAAGGTAGACTTTAATTTTCCACAGAAATTATAAGAAATAGAGCCAAGTGAAAAGAAGTAGAAAACAAAAGAAAGATACTGGTAATTCCAATAAACATTTCTGTGGTTTTTTTCTTCTGGTACTCCTTCTCATGTGATGTCACTTCTAGGTCTAAAATGCTAAAATGTTCTGAAGATTGTATTGGTCAAACACAGACTGGCTGTAGTTACCCAGGAACCTAAGCTTGGACAGGGTGCCTTTTTTTCTTGTGCCATCTTTAACTTATGGGAACTGTTTAGTCTAACATATTCAAAGAGGGTGGTGCTACTAATGCCAAGATGAAGACTGTCAGCAAAAAAACTAAATCTGGGGCCCCTGGGTGGCACAGTCAGCTAAACATTCAGTCTCAGTTTCTGCTCTGGTTGTGATCTCAGGGTCCCGGGATTGAGCCAGTGCAGAGTGCTAAAGCTTCTTTCTCTTTCCCTCTGCCCCTTCCCACGCCCACTTGTGCACTCTGTCTCTCAAATAAATAAATAAATCTTTAAAAAAAGAAAAAAACTAAATCTTAACCACTTTTTTTTCTAAGTAGACTTTAGGGGCACCTGGGTGGCTCAGTGGGTCAAAGCCTCTGCCTTCGGCTCAGGTCATGATCCCAGCATCCTGGGATCGAGCCCCACATCGGGCTCTCTGCTCAGCAGGGAGCCTGCTTCTCCCTCTCTCTCTGCCTGCCTCTCTGCCTCCTTGTGATTTCTCTCTCTGTCAGATAAATAAATAAAATCTTCAAAAAAAAAAAGTAGACTTTAATTTTCCACAGAAATTATAAGAAATAGAGCCAAGTGAAAAGAAGTAGAAAACAAAAGAAAGATACTGGTAATTCCAATAACATTTCTGTGGTTTTTTTTTTCTGGTACTCCTTCTCATGGTGAGTGTATATATGTTCTTTTTTTTTTTTTTAATTGTGTTATGTTAGTCACCATAAAATACATTATTGGTTTTTGATGCAGTGTTCCAAGATTCACTGTTTATGTTCAACACGCAGTATTCCATGCAATAGGTGCCCTCCTTAATACCCACCACCAGGCCCACTGATACTCCCACTTCTCTCCCCCCTCTAAAACCCTCAGTTTGTTTCTCAGAGTCCACAGTCTCTCATGGTTCTTCTCCCCCTCTGATCTCTCCCAATACACTTTTCCCTTCCTTCTCCTAATGTCCTCCATGTCATTCCTTATGTTCCACAAGTAAGTGAAACCATATGATAATTGACTTTCTCTGCTTCATGTATTTCACTCAGCATAGTCTCCTCTAGTCCCAGCCATGTTGATGCAAATGTTCTGTATTCATCCTTTCTGATGGCTGAGTGATATTCCATTGGATATATGGACCAACATTTATTGTTTCCTGCTTTGTTAATCTTTGCCATTTTAGGGGCTCCTGGGTAACTCAGTGGATTAAAGCCTCTGCCTTCAGCTCAGGTCATGATCTCAGGGTTCTGGGATCAAGCCCCGCATTGGGCTCTCTGCTCAGCAAGGAGCCTGCTTCTCCCTCTCTCTCTCTGTCTGCCTCTGCCTACTTGTGATCTTTGTCTGTCAAATAAATAAATAAAATCTTAAAAAAAAAAATCTTTGCCATTTTAACTAGTGTAAGGTGGTATCTCAATGTGGTTTTGATTTGAATTTCCCCGATGGCTAATGATGATAAACATTTTTTCATGCGTCTGTTAGCCATTTGTATGTCTTCATTGGAGAAGTGTCTGCTCATGTCTTCTGCCCATTTTTTTTTACATGATTATCTGTTTTTTGGGTGTTCAGTTTGAGAAGTTCTTTATAGATCTTGGATATCAGCCCTTTGTCTGTAGTGTCATTTGCAAATATCTTCTCCCATTCCATGGGTTGCCTCTTTGTTTTTTCAACTGTTTCCTTTGCTGTGCAGAGGCTTTTTATCTTGCTGAAGTCCCAAAAGTTCATTTTTGCTTTTGTTTCCTTTGTCTTTAGAGACATGTCTTGAAAGAAGTTGCTGTGGCTGATGTTGAAGAGATTACTGCCTATGTTCCCCCCTAGGATTTTGATGGATCCCTGTCTCATGTTGAGGTCTTTCATCCATTTCGAATTTACCTTTGTGTATGGTATAAGAGAATGGTCAAGTTTCACTCTTTTATACATAGCTGTCCAATTTTCCCAGGACAATTTATTGAAGAGTCTGCATTTTTTCCATTGGATATTTTTTCCTGCTTTGTCGAAGATTATTTGACCATAGAGTTCAGGGTCCATATCTGGGCTCTCTACTCTGTTCCATTGGTCTATGTGTCTGTTTTTATGCCCCCATGCTGTCTTGGTGATCACAGCTTTGTAATAAAACTTGAAATCAAACAATGATTGCCCCCAGGTTTGTTTTTCTTTTTCAATAGTTCCTTGGTAATTCTGGGTCTTTTCTGGTTCCATATACATTTTAGGATTATTTGTTCCAGCACTTTGAGAAATGCCGCTGTTGTTCAGCATAGTACTAGAAGTCCTAGCAACAGCAATCAGACAACAAAAAGAAATAAAATTTATTCAGATTGGCAAAGAAAAAGTCAAACTCTCTTTCTTCACAGATGGTATGACACTTTATATGGAAAATCCGAAAGACTCCACTCCCAAACCACTAGAACTCAATTCAGTAATGTGGCAGGATACAAAATCAATGCACAGAAATCAGTTGCTTTCTTATACACTAACAATGAAACTATATAAAGGGCAATTAGAGAATCTATTCCATTTACAATAGCCTCCAAAACCGTAAGATACCTTGGAATAAACCTAACCAAAGAGGTAAATGATATATGCTTGAGGAACTACAGAACACTCATGAAAGAAATTGAAGAAGATACAAAAAGATGGGAAAAGATTCCATGCTCATGGATCAGAAGAATAAAACTTGTTAAAATGTCTAAGCTCCCCAGAGCAATCTATACTTTCAATGCCATCCCAATCAAAACACCAGCAGCATTTAACCACTTTTTTAGAGTTACATTTATTAAATTAACATTTGCTACCAAGTACCAGGTAAGTACTTCACAAGGAATTGCTGTGTTACACCTCACACCAGCCTCTGGCTATTATCATATCCATATTTGAAACGAGGAAATTGAAGCACAGATAGGTTGGGAATGAACTTAGGGTCACACATTCGTAAATACCGGAGGTGGGATTGAAATGAATCCTGACCTCAGGTTCTTTGCTATTATTCATAGTGTCTAAAATTCACAGCAATTTGAATGGCTCTCCTCTGTGAAAACCAGGGATTGCATATAGCACTCAGTGTGTGATAAGAGACAGGGGATGGGACTGACCTAAAATTTTCCTTTATTGACATGAACTTGGGTTTTTGTTTAAATTTCCTTTATATATTTCCAAAGTAAAATCTATTAAGTTCCTGTACAAATCAGAAGAAGACAATGTCAAAGATGCTTGTGGGGGAAGGAGAGAATGAGATATAACTAGATCGTTGAAGGCAATGATCAGTTTCAAGCTGCTTTAATTCACTAACTCTGTATTTATTGTACAAGCAGAATGGAAAGATCAAAGCCAATCTGTGTTCCTACATTTGGGGAGTGATCACTGTGATTGGTCAGTTCCTGAGTGCATGTTAATAACCTCTGCCTGTCTCCATTCCTCCCACTCCCAATAGCACCACAGACCCTGAAGACTGAGCACTCTGCCTCTCTGTAATATGTGGTGGGGGGAGTGGGTGTTGGGAGGCATTGAGTGTAAGCATACAAGCTGTACAAAGAACATAAAGGACACAGAAGTTCAAGAATGGAATGGCCTCCAGGCTCTCCAAAGTATCTTATTTTCAATCTTATTTTGTATTAGAGAACATGGTCTGGAATCACAGCCAACCAGAACTAAAAGACAAAGGCCATTTTCCATGAGGGAGGGCCCTTCTCCACCTAATGTCTTTCCTCCCATATTCTTACAAAATGATGACTTGCTGGCCCTCTAAGTGTGGACTCTCCCTTGAATTTCCCGTTGGCTGCCTTGCCCACAGCTAACACTGAGCTCTCCGATAGCCTCCTCTTGTGAGTAAGCCATGGACAAATTTCCAAAAGAAGTGGGTGGGAGAGGACATTCGGACCAAAGGAATAAAGGCTAGGAGAGGAGCCAACATGCAAGGAGCTGACAAACACTGAGCAGAGGTTCTCCAAACTAGCTACTGATCAGATCAGCTAGAGCGCTTAGGGAGGATCCAATGTTCATGTTGCACATTGGATTAATAAATAGGACTGTAGGGTAAGGACACAGACATCTGTGATCTAGTGTGTAGTCACGTTTGAGAACCAGTATCCTGGAGGGCAAAGAGTGATCCCAAAGAAAGGCCAGGGGTGAACCTGAGGGCTGGCACTGGAAAGTAGGTAGAGGCGGTAGTTTGAAGCCTTTCATGAATACTCTGCTTTTTAATGATGAGAGGAACATGACCAGATGTTGGTGGTGGTGAATAAGGAATGACAAGACAAGAGTGAAGCAGGAAAAACGGTGAAAAGGCTGCTGTCACATTGTCTGGCCAGGCCTAATTCCAGGTACAGTAAGGCTCCAGAGCACAGAGAAGGTGGGGTTGAGATAGTAGAAGAAGTGATGTGGGAAGAATCAGGGAGTGGAGACAGCTACATGATCAAAGGGGATAATGAAGAGTGGCTCATGACTATCCAAAGCAACCTCATCAGCTCCCACTATTGTTTTTAGGATGTGCTAGCTGGGACATGCTTACAAGAGCATCTTTTGGGCCCTGCACTGTGCTGTCATGTGGGCCACAAGGGTCACTTGCTCCCCACACGTGAATAGATAGACTCAAAAGAGCAGGAGTTATCATCTCCCAGCCAGTAGAGACCCACATCTACATCTTAGGGCCCTGAACAGGTTCCACCAGCCTCATGGAAGAATCTATCAAGTGACCTTCTTCTCCAAATCAAAAGTTGGAACACATGAGCTTCCCATGAATTTGTATAATGCTTCAAGTATAAACTCTGAGACATGATTTAAATACCAAAATATTGAAATTTCTAGTTCCTTTTTACTTTTTATATGAATATAGAGTATTTAAAACAGGAGTATCCCATAAAATCCTAGAGGTATAATCTCTATAATGATATATTGTATATATTACATACTTAATAGAAAATCTTGAAGATATTCGCCAAAATTGAGGATATTAGCACATAAGAGTATCAGGCTTTCTTATTCTTACAAATAAAATCAGAAGTAATACTCAATGGGAAGCCACCCAACTTAATTCAGCTCTTCTCTGTGCTAACTCTGCCATGTTTTTTTTAAATTATTGACTCAACTTTACAAAGTAAAAATGAGCATAAGTCTTCTAAAGTCTTTCATAACTCAAACCTATGCAAAGTTGTTTCGAGAGAGGCAGGAGGAACCAAAAAATAGTTTCCAGAAATGACAAAATAAAAAGAAAATCCTTTTATTTATTATGTCTACAGAAAAATAGTAATTTGAATTATGAAATAAAACTATGAGCAAGAGGCCCCGCCCTACAATTGTGAATTTAAGTGTGTATTTAGCATTTAATCTATTTTTAGATTTATTTCAGGGTACCAATAAATTATAGTGTCAAATAAAGACTGCTGAATGGAGCACTTGGTCCCAGCCTGGTAGTGCCCCCACACTTTCTAGGAGATCCCAGCAGCTCCTCTTTTCTGGCCCTCAGATGCCACTTCTGTTTAATGAGTCATTGTAATAAATAAATGGTTTTTCCATCCTGTTGCCCACTGGAACCACCTGCAGAGATTTTTAAATGTATCACGCCCCTAGAAATTTCCAAAACTGTTAAATTGGAGTCTGGTAAATGGGTCCTTGACCTCAATAGCTTTAAAAGCTCTCCAACTGAGTCCAGTGCATTGCCAGAGTTGAGAATTACTAGAGGAGTGACATGATCTCTATGTTTTCTGTCATAAACTAGGCTCCTGGAGCACCTGGGTGGCTCACTTGGTTAGGTGTCTGACTCTTGATTTTGGCTCAAGTCATGATCTCAGGGTCATGGGTTGGAGCTCCCCATTGTGCCCCACACTCAGTGTGTAGTCTGCTTGTCCCTCTCTCCCTGCTTCTCCTCCAGCACTCTCTCTCTTTCTCAAATGAAAAAATAAAATCTTTAGGAAAAAAATTAACTAGGTTTCTATTTCATGGGGCACTTTTCCCTCACACTCTCAATCCAAAAAGAAAATTCAGACTAGCACAAGCTTCCTTTTGTTTTCAGCTATGAGATATACACATGCAAAGACACCACACATAGAGGTCAAGACCAATATTTTATTTTTTTTTTAAGATTTTATTTATTTATTTGAGAGAGAGAGACAGTGAGAGAGAGCATGAGTGAGGAGAAGTTCAGAGGGAGAAGCAGACTCCCCATGGAGCTGGGAGCCCAATGTGGGATTCGATCATGGGACTCCGGGATCATGACCTGAGCCAAAGGCAGTCGTCCAACCAACTGAGCCACCCAGGCGTCCCAAGACCAATATTTTAAAAGGGGAAATGCTTTCAGACTCTAAGTATGACCCTTAACATCATGATGGCTTGGTTTGTTTTAAAGAGAAATTCTAAATTACTTCTTAAAGGTATCTGGTGTTTTCAGGTGCACTGTAAGGTCTTCAGGTTTGCAAAAAGAAAATGAAAATTGGACAGAGCCTCTGGCCAAGGACAAGCACTGTGCTATGAGGACAGCACTCACATGGGAAACTGGCTCTCCTTGGTGGTGGCGGTCTTGCTACTAACCTTTATGCCAGTGGAGTGAGCAGTTTCTCTAAATACAATAGAACCTCTGCCACTTTGAAGATAAGCTCACACAGGCTGCTTAAAACAATAATTCTGTACTTTCTTTCCTGTTTCTAGATTTATTTTAAGTATTAGTATAAAATGTCAGAGCAGCTGATAGCAGCCAGATCAGTTTGTATAAAACTCGACTGCCTGTTTGTAGTATATTACAGCTATATTTGACACAGGAAAGCACTTAATCATGCATGCTATCAGCACACCACACCCAGCTTTGTGAGGACCCTTGGAGGCTATGAGATTTATCACTGTGAACTTGAACTGGATGAACAGGCCCTACTGGATAATGCAGGCTGCTTCTGAGAAGTTAGGGCTAAAAGTGTACCATCCACAACCCAACTGCCAAGAGAAAGGTCAGGAATGTAAAGCCACCTCCCAGGAATGGCCTGAGTGCATCCCACCTATGCCCTGACTTTTATCTCAAGCTGTTGAAATTTTGCTGAGTGTAAATCTGATGATGTTGTAAGAAACTCCCCATGCCCCATTTTGCATTCAAAATAGCTTTTTGTGAGGGCCCTAACTATATTTTTCTCTTCATGCCAACTGGTCAGTGACACTGCTTACGTGGAAGAGGCTAGCACTTGGGGGTGTTTGCCACCCTCGTAGGGGCCGGGTGGCAGTTGTTCCCTCCATTTTCCACATTGAGCTGACCAAGGAGAGACTGTCCATGGGGAACCCCATCCAGAAGTCCTGGACCTATGTTCTTCCTTTTATTTTTTTTTTTAAGATTTTATTTATTTATCAGAGAGAGAGAGGGGGAGAGAGCGAGCACAGGCAGACAGAATGGCAGGCAGAGGCAGAGGGAGAAGCAGGCTCCCCGCTGAGCAAGGAGACCGATGTGGGACTTGATCCCAGGACACTGGGATCATGACCCGAGCCAAAGGCAGCCGCTTAACCAACTGAGCCACCCAGGCGTCCCATGTTCTTCCTTTTAAATGTGAAGTGTTTGGGCCATGTGAGCAAGTGTTTGCATTTCACTAGAAGTCAAGAAATCTAGATTCCACTTTTGGAATCAACATTCTGTAGTGAATATGGGAACTTACCCAAGTCATCTCTGACTTTTGTCTCCACCTCTGTAATGGCAATGACTAGGGATATATCTAATGGGGGTGCACTCAGAAGGGGACACACAGTTCAGCAGATTGGAAGAGAATGAATATTGGAATAAAATGAATAAGATGAATATGAAAGTATCATTTTTTCATTAACTATTAATATTATTACATACCTGTTTGGAACTACACTCTGTAACCAGACTGACTGGTCATAGCTCTTACTAAACTTCTCCTAGCCTCATTTACTTCATTTGTAAAATAGCAATGGTAAGATCCACAGATTTTTTTTTCTCTTCATTATAGACATTTTCAAACATTTTTTTAAATTTTTTAAAAGACTTGTTTATTTAAGAGAGAAAGAGAGTGTGTGTGTGTGGGGGGGTGAGTGAGTGCATGAAGTGGGGAGAGGCAGAGGGAGAGAGAGAATCCCCAAGCAGACTCCCCGTTGAGCATTGAGCCCAATGCAGAGCTCTGTCTCCGGACCCTGAGATCATGACCTGAGCCTAAGTCGAGAGTCAGATGCTTAACCGACTGAGCATCCCAGGCACCCCTCAAACATATTTTTAAAGGTAGAGGGAATAGTAGAATGAACTATCAGGTGTACATCACCTGTCCCAAATATTTTTGCCTGAATTCCTTTACACCAAATCCCAGGCATCATGCCATTTTCACCCATTTCTGACTAATTAGGTATACATTTTCTAATATCGTCACCATGCCATTGTCACACCTAGCAAAATTAACAGTAATTCTTTGTCGTCTAGTATCTGTCATAGCCAATTCTCCTGATTGTCTCAAAAATGTATTTTATTTTATTTTTTATTTATTATTTTATAATGATTTTATTTATTTATTTGAGAGAGAGAGAGAGCGAGCATGAGAGGAGAGAGATCAGCGGGAAAAGCAGACTCCCCACCGAGCAGGGAGTCTGATGTGAGACTCGATCCCAGGACTCCAGGATCATGACCTGAGCTGAAGACAGTTGCTTAACCAACTGAGCCACCCAGGCGCCCTCACAAATGTATTTTTACAGTTGATTTATTCACTCAGAAGGCCAAGAGGTCCAAATGTTGAATGTGGTTACTATGTATCTCAAGCCACTTGTTTTTTGTTTTTTGTTTTTTTAAGATTTTATTTAATTTAGGGCACTGGATATCTCAATCAGTTAAATGTCTGCCTTCAGCTCAGGTCAAATCTATTTATTTATTTAATTTGTTTGCTAGAGAGAGAGAGAGCACAAGCACACGTATGCAAGGGGCAGGGCAGAAGGAGAGGGAAAAGAGAAGCAGATTCCCCAATGAGCACAGAGCCCCAAAGTGGGGCATGATCTCACAACTCTCAGATCATGATCTGAACCAAAATCAGGAGTTGGTTGTTCAACCCACTAAGCCACCCACATGCCCTGTAAACCATTTGTATTCTATAATATCAGTTCTCTCTCTCTTTAAATCACAACATTGTTTTGTTGGGGTAGCCTTATCATCTATCCTGTGGAGCGCTTCACATTCTGGATTAGATGGACTGCTTCCTTCTAGTGGTACTTCACTATTTTCCCCTCCATTTTCCCTATTTTGTAGGTTCGATGTTAAGGATTCCATGAATTAATATTTGTAAAACACCTGGTGCTGGTTTGTTAGGACTGCTATAACAGAGTCTCACAAACTGGGTAGATTAAACAGAGAAATTATCCTATCGTATCACAGTTCTGGATGTCAGAAGTTCATAATCGAAGTGCAGGCAGGATAGGTTTCTTCTGAGGACCAGGAAGGAAGGACCTGCTCCTCTCTTTGTCATGTAGATGGTCATCCTCTCCGGTGTCTTCACAGCCTTTTCAAATACTTGTGTCTCCTTCTATGTCCAGTTTTCCCCTTCTGCAAAGACACTAGTCATATAGAACATATGGTCATAAAGAACTAACCTAATGACTTCAACTTAACTAATCACATCAACGATGACCCTATTTCCAAGTAAGTTCATATTCTGAGACATTGAGGGCTTAAACTTCAACATACAAATTTTGTGGGGACACAGTTCAACCCATAATAGCACAAAACCTGGCACATTGTAAAATTTCTATAAGTGTTAACTACGTTGTCAATAATTCCAGGCTTAACATGTTATATCATCACTCACTTAGGGGTTAAGTGAGTTAATGCATGTAAAATACTAAACACAACACTAAGTAAAATTTCTATAAATATTAGCTATGTAAATGTAGAATTTATATAGTAGTAAAATTTCTATAGTAAAATTTATATAAATATTAGCTATGAAATTGTAACTTGTTACCATACTAAATAATTAGCAATTTTTAAATACTAATTAATACACTTGTTAGAATGTTACTTATTTAGTAGTTTGTTAATACCAATTTAAATTCATTAGACTCAGGGGGGCCTAGGTGGCTCAATCATGAAGCATCTGCTTTCGGCTCAGGTCATGATCCCAGGGACCTGAGATCAGGTCCCACATAGGGCTCTCTGCACAGCAGGAAGCCTACTTCTCTCTCGCCTTCTCCCTGCTTGTATTCCCTCTCTTGCTGTCTCTCTCTCTCTGTCAAAAAAATAAATAAAATCTAAAAAAAATAAATAAATAAATTCATAAGACTCAGTCAGAATGAGCCACAAGCCAAATAAATTTTAACAGGTAGAGGGACAGAAACTGGGAGGCCTAGAAGAAAAGAGGCCCCAGTGGACATCTGACCAGCTCCCAGCCCATCTCAGGGAAGGTCAAGTCCTAGCTTTCCTACCTTACCAGCTACACAACTCTGGGAAAGTCCCTTCTTCAGACTAAGTTTTCCTTTTCTCTAAAATGATCAAACATGAGATATTCCCCAAACCCCTTTTCATTTCTAAAATTTTGGGTTTGGGACACCTGGATGGTTAAGCAACTGACTCTTGGTTTAGGCTCAGGTAATGATCTCAGGATCGTGGGATCAAACCCTGAGCTGGGCTCCATGCTCGGTGCAGAGTCTGCTTAAGATTCTTTCCCTCTGCCTCTGCCCCTCACCCCTCTCTAAAATAAATTTTTAAATCTTAAAAAAATAAAATTCTAGGTTCTATAAGGAAAGGATGATGAAAAGCATAGCAGACAACTGCCACTTATAATAGCAAGAAAGTTATCTTACAATATTAATAGTATCAGAAAATTTTGCTAATTATAACACAGTAAATCATTCTTAAAACACACTAGAAAAAAATTATTTTAGCAAAAGTAGTCAAGTTGACATGTGTCCATCTTCTTTTATACCTCTATTTTTTTCACTTTGGTTTCTACCTAGTTGTTTGTTGTAGTTCTATGTTTGTTTGTTTTTCCTATTTCATGGACCATTTGTATTTGAAATTTTTTGGCTAACAGTGTTGTTTGTCATTATTCTTTCCTGGTTTTTAAGCCTCTAACCAGGTATTTTCTTTGTCTTTCTTTCTTTCTTTTTTTCTTTTTTTAAGATTTATTTATTTATTTATTTATTTGACAGAGATCACAAGTAGGCAGAGAGGCAGGCAGAGAGAGAGGAGGAAGCAGGCTCCCTGTTGAGCAGAGAGCCTGATGAGGGACTCCATCCCAGGATCCTAAGATCATGACCCGAGCCAAAGGCAGAGGCTTAACCCACTGAGCCACCCAGGTGCCCCTTCTTTGTCTTTCTTTACCACTTTTTTAATTACTAAGCTCTCTTCCCTGACCTTGTTATTCCTCTCCCTTATACATTTTTTCCCTCTTATTCATTTCTTTCTTCTCTCATTGGGATGAAAAAGCCAAAGTTCCTTTGTTATAAAGATGGAATCAGTTACAGCATTACAGTTATAGCATTCCAATGAAACCTCATGCTGAAAAATCTCTGCTTACCTTTGTCAGACTAGAGTAGTAACAGCAAGTTTCATGGCTAGAAAGGCAAACGCAAGAGCTCAGCATGGAACCAGAGCTTTTCAGACCTTTACATGTGCCCAAATCTTCTGATTCACATCCAACAGAAAGGCTCTCATTGCCTGCTGCAACATTTCTTCTCTGGGGTCAACTCTACTAGGAAGTTCATCAGACAGGTGTATTAACTGCCCAACAGCCCATTGGGAAGACTAGTGGATGGGTGTGATGAATTAGGAGCAGATCCTGCTGTTGGGGGTGGGAGAAAACACAGCTCTTCATGATGCTGAGCATTTTCAAAAGAGTGATAATACCCTTTCAGATCATCAGAAATGTTTACTAATTGAGAAGAAAGCCTCAAGTCTACTGATGGTTCTTAACATCTTTACATTTTCATTGCCATGATGAGAAGGGCTGAGCGAGCAGCTGCAGGGAGACGGGGAGAGGGTGGGGAGAGTGAGTTTCCAGCAGTAGGAAGAGCAGGGCCGCCCAGACCAGGAGACCCCTGTGGGGCACTGGGGATATCAAGCAATTGCTCTGGCACCTCCTTTCCCATCCATCCCCCAGGAAGGCTTTTGACCTTGATTTAGCTTCCCAAGTAGACTTCCTTCCTGAAAAAACACAGCTCCCATTAGAAAAAATTACATGGCCCTTCTGTCTCAGGCCAATTTCATTTGCTTGGACAGTAAAATCCAGTGTTTTCCTAAAACCTGAATACCTTGAGTAAACTGAAAAACCAAGATGATATAACCAGAGCTTGGCAACTCTCCAGATACGAGGGGTAAATAATGAGGAAAGAGTCAAAGACAGTATCAAATTTCTAATTCAGAGTTCCTAGAAGTATGATAAACCACATAAAGAATAGAAAAAAGTAGAATCTATCAAAATAGTAATAATCTCGGGCCTTCCATCACCACCAACCCTCTATTTTAATTTTTTGTGGTGGAAGTGGTCTGTAATTGCAAGGGCCGTATTTCACTTCCACGTTCCTTTCAAAATATGGAAAGAACATTGTCCAATGCTTCTTTTGCTTTTCTTTCATTTTTAAGGACAGAAAAATATATTTTGGCTCTGCCCCCCACACACACACTTTCCTCTGTATCTTACTTGTCAGAGTTATATCACTTTCTTATATCAGTCACTAGCAATACAAGTAATATTAACCTGAAAGCTTGGACCAATCAATATTCAACATTCTGGGGATGCCTGGGTGGTTAGTTAAGCTACCTCCTGATTTTGATTCAGGTCAGGAACTCAGGGTCATGAGATGAGCTCCATAAAGGGCTACCCATTCAGCTGGGAGTCTGCTTCTCTCCCGCTTCCTCTCCCTTTGCCCCTCCCCCGGCTCTCTTTCTCTCTCTCTCCCTCTCTCTCTCTCAAAATAAATAAATAAAATCTTAAAAAAATATATTCAACACTCTGGACCTGGGGAAGGAATCCTGGATGCCAGACACAGAAACAAAATCTAGATTCTGTTATCAAAGAGAATAAAGGGGTGGGGGGGATGGCTGTTAGGTGGACTACCAACAGTATTTACTGCAACATGCCTCTTGTTGCTGGCGCTTTTACTTGAAGCTGTTTAGACCCATCCCACAGATGTTTAGACAGATCTAGATCCAGAAAATGAAATATCTGGGAGGCTTCCACTGCACTGCAAGAGAAAGAAAAAGCACCATTTCCCCCAGAACTGAGGACAACTCTTAGGTAAATAACATCTACTGCTCCTCACAGCATCTATTGTGTGCCAGGTGCTATGTGCCAGGTACTTTGTTAAGCATTCCAAGCTTATTAGCTCATCTAGCTATGCAAAGTGAAAACCTTATCCCCATTTACACAAATTAAAGAAAACAGAAACTTTGCTTCAGGAAGGTAACATACTTGCCAAAGTCACACAATCAAGTGCAGAAGGGGAGTGTTAGGGTCAAAGCTCTTACTTCTCCAGTATACATCTCTATCATAAAATTCCTAAAATAAGCACATGCAAGCAGAGGCTCTTAGGGTCTCTGGGTGAGGAGGGAGGTTGGGGGAGGATAGTTTTATGTCCTTCCCCAGGTACTGTGTTGTTTCAGAATATGAGGCTAAGGGTATAGGTACCAAGAAGTCCTAGAGTTTGTGCAGGGGTAGCTGCTGGCTCTTTGAGGACCTGGGAAACCAGGAGTTAGAGAGCACAGGGCTTCCATCTCTTTCTGCCCAGGAAAAGTGAATGCTCAGCATTGCTGACTATAATGGGAGAAACAGAGCTGACCTGTAAAACTATCAGACATGTATGCTAGGGAGTCAGATTATTTCATGAAACTTTGCTTCAGGAAATCTGGAATCCACTCTGTAGCCACCCAAATTACAAATCAAGGCTAATGACACAGTCTGTGCTGCACTTCACAATGAACAAAGTGTTTCCACTTGTAATAGTGCAGTATCTCTTCTGTTAACTCCTCTCAGATGATGAAACTTGGGCTGTAAACCAATACTGTCCCAGGGAACTTTCCCTGACGATGGAAACGTACCTGTCTGCCCAATACAGTAGCTACAAGCCACATGTAGCTGCTGAGCACATAAAATGTGACAAGTGTGACTGAGGAAGTGAGTTTTTTAGTTTAAACTAACTGTAGTTTAAGTTTAAAGATCTATGTATGGTTAGTGGCTACTGAAGTGAGCGGTGCACCCGTAGGTGTTGAGTGACTTACGCAAGTTTGTTGCTTTAGTAAGTTCTACAACTCTATTTGTGGTAACTCATTGCAAAAGGAATTCTTCCCGGGTTCGTTGAGTTAATTATCAACCCGATTTAAGTGTTGGAAATTAAATTCTGTTGTGAAAACTTCTCAAGTATGAATTTGATAAGGGGAAGGGAACAAAAATAGTTGAAATAAACTTTCCCTTATGTCAGTTAGGTCTGAATTTGTTGGACAATAGGAGCATAATACATATTCCATCACCTGAGGGAAGTTTTCCAGTCAGGTTGTAGGTAGAAGAATGAGCTTCTGAACCCAATAATGCAGGCAATTGCATAAGATACCTATTCACTGAGGGGCACAGCCAAAACTGTCCTTCACCTTCTGAGAGAAAAAAATAAGAGTCAAAGTCTCTCTTGTGACTCACTCTGGTATCCATAAATTCCAGAAGGTTCTAGGCACCAAACAGAAATCGTTATCTGATACTACTCCTGCTTATCAACACCAGTTAGACCCACGGAGGGGACTTAGAGAGAGCAGGAGAAGGAGTACAGGGAGGAATGGGCTTTCATCTGTGAAATCTCATGCTTTAACAAAAAAAAAAAGTTGCTTCGGGGGAGGGAAGAGGTGCCTAGATGGCTCAGTTATTTAAGCATCCAACTCTTGGTTTCAGCACAGGTCATGATCTCAGGGTTGGGGGATTAAGCCCCAAGTCAGGCTCTGTGCTCAGTGTGGAGTCTGCTCAAGATTTTCTTTCTCTCCCTCTCTCTTCCCCTCTGCTCCTCCTCCCACTGTGCCTCCTCCCCACTCCACTCCTGCTCTCTTATTAAAAATAAATAAATAAATAAAATATTTTTTAAGGGGGGGTGCTCAGAGAGGAATAAATAAATAGAACAAGTCTCCCAGGAAAAATGTTTCATCAATTTTGAGGATTAAGTAGAGTCTTCTATTAATTTAAACAAATATTTCATTCTTCAATATGACAAGGACCATTATCCTACTTTTTGTAAGGCCTTAGATACTGTATCTTTATCTGGACTCTTTGCCTACTAAGGGATTCTGGAAATGATTGAGAAAAATCTGCCAATGACAACATCCACACCTCCCCCTCAACCATGACCTTTAGGAGGCTCTGGTTGCCCTGTTGCGTGAAGTCGAGGGTTCTCAGAATGTACATTGCTATCTTAACAGCGTGCCTTCAGATAGATCCCTTCCTTCCTGAGCAGATAGAAGTGTAGTTTAGCTGGGCAGGTGACCCTTACCTCCACCCCAGATTTAGTCAGAAACTTCATTTCATCACCATTATTAATAGCTGGGTGTGCTAATGTTTCCTGAACATGATAAGAGCCACACAGACTCAGAAGGAAACAAATCCATGACTCAGCACGTTTCCCTCCTATTCAGCTGCATTAGAAAGGTTCCTACTGGACCTGCAGATATCTGTGGGGCCCTGGACTCTGGACCAATGCCTGCTCAAAGATCTAACATTGGTGATAAGGATGTGCAGCTACTAAAATTCAGAAAAATAGTAGATAGTTTCTGTGTAATACTACTCTTTCCCTCTCTGGCTACCTAAAGATGATGCGCAGAACTGCTTAACTTAATTACAGTGCCAGTTTCTGTTTCCTGAATTCCAACTGGTTTGCCAAAGGGATGGAACCTAATGTTTATACTGTGAATTGTGTACAAGATGTGTGTGTGTGTGTGTGTGTGTGTGTGTGTGTGTGTGTGTGTCTCAGATTAGCCTCTTTTTCTCCCTGTAGATAAGAAACATTCACCTATTTTAAAGATGGGGAAGCTATGTTTCAGAGAGGTCAATAATTAGCCCAAGATCACACAGCTAATCAGAGAGAGAATTCAAATTCCAACCCTGATCCATCTATCTTCCAGTGCCAAACTGCCACCCAGGCAGCATGTGTGCCTGGAAGCAGGGAGCCCACTGTTACAGACCGAGCTGTGTCCTCCAAGATTTATATGTTGAGGCCCTAACCCCTAAAGTGAGTGTATTTGGAGATATGGCCTTCAGAGAGATGGTTAAGTTTAAATGAGGTCATAAGGGTGGGGCTCTAACCAGATAGGACTGAGGTTACTCTAAGAAGAGCAAGAGACTTTAAAGATCTTCTCTTTCAAAGCACACAGAGAAGAAACCATGAAAACACAGAGAGAAGAGAGTTGTCTACACGCCAGAATCCAACCCTGTTGGTACCCTGTCTCAGACCTCCAGCCTCCAGAGCCCCCCCCAAGTCTGTGGTTCTTCATTCTGGCTACTCTAGCTGACTAGCAAGCCCAGCTTGGGGCCTCCAAGACTTTCTTTTCAAAGCTCCTCATGTAACAGTCAGAAAGATATCATGCCCTAACCCCACATCCCACAGTACCTTCCTTATCACCTACTTGCCCTCCAGCAGGATAGGACTAAGGTGAGGAAGGAAAGGTACTTTCACCAGGCACACACACACACACAACAATAATTTCCAAAAGATGCCAAAAAATTCAGTAATTAAGACAGATAACATGTTTTAAATCATTAGTGCAAAAAAAATCTGTGATGTTTGCTACTTTGCCTGTTCGCCCACAGCTAGCCGTGCTTGAGAGATAGTTGACCCTGATTTTTCAATGAAAGTGGTACCCCTGTGAGTGAATCCCAAACTCCATTTTTGAGATAAAGGAACTCCCCTTTTTTCCCATGACAGATGATTTTTTAAATCTTTTTTAAGATTTTATATGTTTAAGAGAAAGAAAGTATGAAAGAGCATGAGCAGGGAAGGGGCAGAGGGAGAGGGAAAAGCAGACTCCCTGCTGAGTGCAACGCCCCACATGAGGCTTGATGCCAGGACCCTGAGATCACTACCTGAGCTGAAGTCAAACGCTTAATTGACTGAGCCAACCAGGCACCCCACAACAGATGATGATTAAGCTGTCAATAATAGTCAGATTTGGGCCGATTGTTGACTATGTTGCAGACTTTGTCCTGGGTGCAGTATGTTCAATAATGAACAAGGGAGATGAAGCCTGCTCATAGGGAGTCTGCAGGGGGAGAGACACAAGTAAGGGCCAGCATCAGTCTACAGTGCTCGGGCTACAAGGAGGCACATGTGAAGGAGCGAGAATGATGGAAGCACATAGAAGACTCGGAAGCCTGACAGAGGGTATCAGGAAAGAAGCCTCAGGGAAAGTGACATCTCAGTTTGCCAAATGACAAGGGCAAGGAAACATGGTTCCAGGCATGGGAGAAGCGTGTATAAATCCTCCAAGAGGCTGCTGTTGACAAGTGACAAGCATCATGGCATGGAAAGCTCATGACGTCTGTAAGGCGAGCATGCCTCTTCCTTGCATACTGCATTTAATCCATCAGCAAATCCTGTGGGTTCCACATCAGAACAGATAGTGCAACTACCTTTGACAAGTCCATTCCTCCCCCCAGGCTGAGACTCCTAAGTGGCCTGGCATCCTCCTTGACTTCATGCATTGCTCAACGCGGGTGCCGGAACCCTCCAGCCACAGAATCAATCTGATCATGCCACTTCTCCGGCCCAAACCTTCTAACTGCTTCTCGTTCTTACTCAGAGTAAAGTCAAATGAGTCAAATAATTTGCCCTGCAAGGCCCCTTCCCATTAGCTCTCTCCCCTCCTCTCTTTATAACAACCCTAATTTATCGTTTGTTTGTAACCCCAACTGCCCAAACAACCACTGGAAAAACCGAAGGGTCAAGTTTCTTAGACTTCTTGCAGTAAGGGAGCAGACCACCTTGACAGAACCTAAGTAGTATTTAAAAATTAAAAGTTAAAGAGTATTTTTAAGGGTTTAGGGCCAGAGCTAGGTGATGTCAAATATGACCTCACAGGTGGTGAATTGGCCAGGAGTAGGCAATTTACGATGTATTAGCCTGGGCCAAATGGCTGAGGACCAGATGGCTTTACTGGGAAAACTGAAGTGAGAGGCTCGTAGGACTCGGTGAATGAACTATTAGTCTTGATAAATAAACACCATTTCCTTGTTGAACACATGAATTGAGAGTTATTCTGTTTCAGTTCTCACACCACAGAATGTAAGCCCCATGAGGGCATAGATTTATTTCTCTATTTATTCATTTCTACCGTATCTTCTATAAGAATGCCTGGCACTGAATAGGTATCAATAAGTGTTTATTGTATAAAAGAATAAATTTTATTATTCTGCTTTTTAAAATAAGGAAACTGAGGTGTGCCTGGGTGGCTGAGTCGGTTAAGTGTTAGACTCTTGGTTTTAGCTCAGGTCATGATGGCAGGGTCATGAGATCAAGCCCCACATCAGGTGGAGCTGAAATATTCAGCCTTAAAAAGGAATGACATTCTGATACAGGCTACAACATAGATGAACCTTGAAAACATATGCGACCTGAGATAAGCCACACATAAAAAGGACAAATGTTGTGTGGATCCATTTATATGCAGTACCTAGAATAGTCAGATTCATAGAAAAAGAAAGTAAAATAGTGATTACCAAAGGCTGGAGGGATAGGAGAATGGGAAATTATTGTTTCATGGATACAGAGTTTTTATCTGGGATGATGAAAAAATTCTGGAAATAGATAGTGGTAATCGGTTGCACAGCATAACGAATATACTTAATGTCACCAAATTGTACACTCTAAAGTGGTAAATTTTGTGTTATGTGTATTTTACCACAATAAAATAAAATAAACATCCCAAGTGTCTTAGTCTTTTATTAATGCTACTCTAGCCCCCAAATAAAATCTTCTTGCAATCACCAGTCACCATTGAGCTTGTTTGAGGTGGGCCCAGATGATACCTGAACACACACAGCAAGCTACATTACAATACAAAAGAGAATCCTGAGCTTAGGGAATCCTCTATACCCAGCAGTAGGTCTATCTGCCCTTTGCTCCCCAGGGAGACATTATCTGTATCATCCAAGGAGATTTGCTGCATAAGTATCCTTGAAAAGACAATCTGGAACATAGGGCAGTTCATACTTCTGTAGGCAAGATTTGCAGGAACTCAAGAGATCCGTGGAAAACTGTTTCCCCGTAATATTCACCCCTCATTTCTGCACCATCTTGGTTTCTGGTATGTTTTCCCATGAATATGACACTCTTTCATTCTCTCCAATTTATCTGACCAACAGAGGCTGGGACAAAACCCATTCATCTCATTCGGCATTTCATTAAAACTAATGCCTAAGGAACCCCAAGCAGAGGATGAAGCCAGTACTGACCTCAGCCATGCCCCTGAGTGTCCTGGATCCAAAGAAGCTGAACAAATCCCAAAAATCACCAGGGTCTTTTTCTCTTTACCTCAGTGTACTGATCTTGTAACCTGGCCAATGAGTTGGGACTGACTTTCAAGGATGAGATCATATCATTATTCTCTCCAGCTAAAATCAGGGGCAGATTCCATGCCACTTCTAATTGGATATCTCCCATCACAAGAAAAATCGCTTGTGAAGTGCATATAAATAATAAGCCAATTATCTTCCATGACACTCCCTTGAGAACCAAGGCATAGCTGTTTTGCAAGAGATCTCCCCAGTTGTTGGAGTGCTACCTCACCCCCTGATGGTATTTCCTTAATATTGGAAAGTGTTCTAAGGCCACCCTTAGACATGAAGTCCCTGTATTTTCATGAGAAAGGCAAATTAACACCTGGCTTCCAGACTAGATATACAATACTGAGAGTGCACATGGTGCTCCAAGAAAAAAAAAGTAATTGTTGTAATTTGTAATTGTTGAGCCCATTCACAGGACACCTACATCACCGGGGTGTATGTGAAAAGTTTGACAATTCCAATGACACAGCCTCCTGGGTAGCTTATATGGGTCTCAGTTTAGTTCAAATAAATGAGCCCAGTCATTATTTTTAGAATGAAATCTATCCTGTTCGTACATGGCACCAGAAGAGCCATATTCACTCACCCCCACAGAATGATGGAACAATGAATCCGGGAATGAGGGTGGGAAATCCACTGGTGCTAAAAGTGTTTGGCATGAGAGTCTTTCGCTGCCATGCCCAATAAATTTCTCAGTAAGATTAAAGTAAGTGATGGGGGCACCTGGGTGGCTCAGTGGGTTAAGCCTCTGCCTTCAGCTTGGGTCATGATCTCGGGGTCCTGGGATCAAGCCCCGAATCATGCTCTCTGCTCGGCGGGGAGCCTGCTTCCTCCTCTCTCTCTGCCTGCCTCTCTGCCTACTTGTGATCTCTGTCAAATAAATAAATAAAATCTTTTTTTAAAAAAAGTAAATGATGATCAGTTATGGTCAGAGTCACCTGGAGGAAGGTGACAGATCCCACAGTCTTAGATTTAAGTAAGTTGCAACAGTACAGAGAAGTTGCACCAGGATAGTTTCCTTTTTGAGAGATCCTCTAGAGAACAATCACTAATGTCCCTCATTTCCCCTCAGGACCTCTCAGGTGTTCCCTCCCCAAGTGCCGAGTTTTTGTTCTCCCTCTATCAATACCAGAAAATTAGTGTGGACTCCTTCTAGTACCAATAACTTCACCCTTTATGAGCTATTTCACCATTCAAACCAAGAAGATTCTCTGGAGATCAAGTCTAAGAGGGACAAGGGCACTTTTATAAAATGTATAAGAACAGTTGTGATACTTTGCTAGGGCTGCCGTAACAAAATACCACAGACTCTGTGCCTATACAACAGATATTTATTTTCTCCCAATTCTGGAAGCTGAAAAGTCCAAGATTAAGGTGCCAAGGTTGCTTGCTGGTGAGACCGCTCTTCCAGACTTGCAGACAGCCACCATTTCAATGTGTCTTTCCATGGTCTTTCGTCTGTGCTTGAACAGAGGCAAATCTCTGGTGGCTCTTCCTCTTCTTATAAGGACACCAGTCCTACGGGATTAAAGTCACCCTTAAGAGTTCATTTAACATTAATTATATCTGTAAAGGCCATATCTAAAAATAAAGTCACATTGAGGGATAGGACATCAACGTATGACTGGGGTGGGGGTGGAAGCAGGGGGACACAATTCAGCCCGTAACAACACTTATTCCCCCACCTTGGCCTCTGTGGGCCACTGTAGGAAGAATTGGTAAGCAACATACTCAATCATGTGACCATTATCTTTTTCACCTAGGGCTGTGTTAATCCAACAAGAGAATCTAGGTGGAAGAATCAGAATTTTGCATGTGTAAGACTTTCCTGTTGGCTGGCCTGCCCTAGGAAGTGAGCCACAGGCCAGCCTAGAACTGCCAATAGGTAAAAGGAAGGAGCATGCCGCTCAGTTATCCTAAGGGAAGTAGCCCAATTTTTTAAAAAGAGGTCTATATAACTCTTGGGAGACAGCTCCCCAGGGTGTCTCTCTGCATACTTTGTGAGCAAAGGCACTGACTGTCTTTGGTCTGGACTCTTTAGTCCAGAATATTTGTGTACCACACAGCCCTGAAGGATGAAGACCTTGTCTCCCTCCAGAGCAAAGGACAGCTATGTTAGCTTTCCAGCATAATAATGCTTCTCTCTAGGGCAATCATCAGACAGTCTCTTTGCCCATTATTAAAGATTTGGGCTCCTTGAACTTGGGTTTCTTTTCATGTATGCAAACCACGGCATGTGCAGATTTCACCTGCCCCTCATCACATTGTGGGAATTGGGCTCAGGAGCTCTGACAACTGCTATTGCCGTAAGTAGTAAGTCCTCCCCCTCTGGAACCCGGGAGTCTCATGTCTTCTGCCAGCAACACTGAAATGATAGCAGGCTGCGGTTTTTAGTCTGCAAGTAGGATAAACCCTTCACAGTTCTCGATGGTCGCCCCCACCACTTCTTTCGTCCTGATCATTACCCAGAAGCATATAAGGGGAAGACCACTCCTCCCTGGGGACTGCCAAATTCAGTGACCAAACTGTCTCACTAAAATGTGTAGACCGAGCAAAGGGGAGCAAATAGAGTTGAAAAGTTTCTTCTGTCAATTTTTGAGTGGTAGAAAGCACAGGAGGTCCATCAAATCCTTGACTACCAGCACAGGGTTGAGCAGCTCTTGCAATAAAAGGTTCACCATTGTCCCAATGCAAATGGTCCAGAAAGCCAAACACGGGGCATGGATCAGTTTCACAAGCCACAATGCTCTGGCAGAGGTTGATGACTGAACTAGAACAAAAACATCATAACCTCAAAAAGTATCAACAGCAGTGAGTCCCTATCAACAGCCCTGAAAGGGCTTAAGTGGCCAATGTAGTCTATCTATCAGGAGCAATCAAGAGCAAATGTTCCATGTGATACAGTCTCCCACTTTGTGAGGGGAGAAGGGTCGGGTGATGAAAGGGTGGAAGACTGAAGGTTGTTCTGGAAAAGTTTCAGCAAGGCTGACAAAGGGTCCTAGAGGCAAAGTAACCCATCAGAGGTATCCCAGGAATGGGTCTTAGAATCCCTGGTGTGTTCAGCCATTGGCTGAAAGCAGCCATGGACATTGCTTTCTGTGCAAGTGTAGACATGAATATTTGCTCAGCAAATAAGGCTGTGTCCAACCACATTCTCTGCAAGTAGAAATCCCAAGATATGCATTTTTACAGCCACCAGGACCAGTTATGGTTAATAAAAAGGATTCCACATTAAATCACATTATAAGGGAAAAGGGTACTAAGACTCTGAAATAGAAAAAATCAAATAGCAAAACTGCAGAAGCATATCAATGTCTATATGAGTATTGTGGATACATAAAAGGAAAAGAACTAGACTGAGTGTCATATATAATGTCAACTTACACGTAATAAATAACATCTTTATACTTATGTATGTATAATACATAAATACTTACATATTTATGTATTACATATTTGAACAATGTCAAAATAATCCAAGGAACAAAGGTCAACTAATCGCTCATTGTAATGCATTTAATGCAGAGAAAAAGGTACAGGAGGATGCTTTTTGTGTCCTAACATGGTAGTGACAGTTTTGTAAATATTATTTACTAAACATATTCAAGTATGCATAATACATAAATACTTACACTTTCAGAAAATTCCATGAAGAACTAAAGGCCATCTTTAAAGCTCCAGAGAGAAAGGCACATTAGTATGTCTGTAGGGTTTTTTCCTTTTTTTTTTTTTTTAAGATTTTATTTATTTATTTGGCAGAGAGAGATCACAAGTAGGCAGAGAGGCAGGCAGAGAGAGAGGTGGGGAAGCAGGGAGCCTGATTCAGGACTTGATCCCAGGACCCTGAGATCATGACCTGAGCTAAAGGCAGCGGCTTTAACCCACTGAGCCACCCAGGTGCCCTGTAGGGTTTTTTTCAATGTGACATATCACCTTTTTCTTTTCCTGGTAACCACAAACAGCTAAAGGGATTTCTTCAAGATTTTTCTATTTCTGGGACTTAGACAAGTAGAAAGAACAAGCAGGAAAACACAACCCCTCCTCTTCTCATGGCCCAGCTGGAGAAGACTTCCTGGGACCAGGATCTTGTGGAGGGAGAAAAGGGGAGCAGGGGGCACAGCAGGCCCAGAGAGCACAGGTACATCATAATATCTTATCACTTACCCACCTAGTTGCTTTAAAGACCTATTGAGATACAACTCATATATCATAAAATTCACCCATGTAAAGTATACAGTTCCATGACTTTCGTATACTTACAGAAACATACAAGTATTACTATTATCGGAATTTAGGATAATCACATCCCCCCAAATATTGAAACCCATTAGCAGTCATTCCTCAAACTTCCCTCACAATCCCTAGCCCTAGAAAACCACTAAGGTACTTTCTGTCTCTATAGATTTGCCTGTTGTGGACATTCCATATAATTGGAATCCTAGGATATGTGGTCTTTTGCACCTGACTTCTCTCATTTAACACAATGATTTCATGGTTCATCCATGGTATGGCATGCATTGGAATGTTTTTCTGTTTTATGGCCAAATGACATTGCAGAGTGTGCTATATTTGGATATAATTATTATATAAATTACAAAATTTATAATAAATAATAAATTATTATATAAATTATTAAATGAATTAATTATATAAACTAATCAGTAATTAGTGGACATCTGGGTTGTTTTCATGTTTGGGGTATTATGAATAATGCTGCTATAAGTGTTTATGTGCAAGTTTATAGATGCTTTGAATTTCCTTGGGCATATACCTAGGAGTAGAATTGTTGGCTCATAGGGCAACCCTATGTTTAACATTTTGAGGAACCACCAAACTAATTTCCACACCAACTGCATCAGTTTACATACCCAGCAGCAGTATAGGAGAGTTCCAGTTTCTCCATATCTTTGCTAACACTTGGTATTGTTCTCTTTTTTATTATAGCTGTCCTGTGGTTTTGAAGTGGTATTTCCTTGTGGTTTTAATTTGCCTCTTCTTAATGGTTAACAATGTTGAGCATATTTTCATGTGTTCATTGGCCAGCTATATATCTTCTTTGGAGAAATGTCTATTCAAATCTTTTGCCCATGTTTTTAGTTGGGTTACTTATCTTTTTGTTCTTGACTTATAAGGGTTCTTTATATATTTTGGATACTAGTTTCTTATTAGATATGTGATTTCTAAATATTTTCTCTCATTCTGTCTTTTCACCTTCTTGATATATCATTTGCAGCACAAAAAGTTTATTAGATAAGGTCAAATTTATTTTTTCTTTTGTTCCTTGTGATTTTGGTGTCATTATCTACACAACCTTTGACTAAGTCAAGATCACAGAAATTTATTCATGTTTTCTTCTAAAAATGTAATCATTTTAGCTCTTATATTCAGGTCTGTGGTCTGTTCTGAATTAATTTTGTGTATGATATAAGAAAGGGATTCAATCTAATTCTTTTGCATGTGGGTATCCACTTCTTCCGGCACCACCTATTGAAAAGATTATTGTCACCCCATTGAACTGTGTGTCAATTTTAAGGGGAAAAAAAAGGTTCTGTTTCTGTATGAGCACAATCTGACAGGAGGAAAATTAGGTTCATTAATTCAGTCTTCTCACATTCCAAAATTCCTAGTACTTGGTATTCTGTGGGACAAACCTCCTCCAAACACATTTGTTAACTAAATAAATACAAGAACCATACTTAACCTTGCTGAACTACCTAAGAACTTGAACCACTTCTGTTTGCTATAAATACTCAGTGCTGTGAAGGAGCTGCTGGTTTCTATTGAAACTCGATCCCAGAGCATTTGTCTGGGAAGCTGGGGGACTGATTTTCCTGTTTTACCCATGACCTCTCCCAATAAATGCATTTATTAATTTCCACGAATTGTTGTGGCTGGTGGGAGGTATGTAGCAGCCGCCAGTAGTGTGGCTAGAAAATGCCAACTGCCAACAGAAGGCCACAAAGACTATTGAATCACTCCTTCCCAACTTCATTGGTACCTTGGGTCCTACCAATTTATGGCACTTTTTGGCCTTCTAGCTTACCACAGAGAGAAAAATGAAGACATTTAAGTGTTCTTCGGGCCAGTCCTACTGCAGCAAAACAAAAAATACCAGATGAGATTTTTGCCATCAAGCAAACTATTTGGCACATTGAAGGCACTCAAAACATATTGGTAGGGAACGTTAAAGATGTAATGCAAAGCCTACATCTGTCCCATGGGACTCCCGAAAAAAACAGCTAGAGAAGTGGTCTTCAAAGAGCCCAGAATCAACCTCAAATGTAGGGTCATAATTATTTTAGGGAAGTCAATTTCCTTTTTTTTTTTTTCTTTCTTTTGGATTTATTTATTCATGTATTTAGAGAGAGCCCAAGGCAGAGGGAGAAGGAGAGAGGAATATCTCAAACAGACTCAGCTCTGCGTGTGTAGCCCAAAGTGGGGCTGAAGCCCAGGACCCTGAGATAGATATCCGAGCCAAAATCAAGAGTCAAGACATTCAACCAACCGGCCAGCCAGGTACCCCTAGGGGAGTCAATTTCTAATTCAATCTGTACTGTTCTTCCAGGCTTGCCTTGCTCATTCTAATTTTTGTACCACAGTTGGAGCCACAGATACTCTGGGAAAAAGAACACTTGCACTATAACATTCTCAATCCTGGGCATGACCCAGAGAAACATGGCTTGGGCTCCTTACCCAGTCAGCAGAGCAGATGCTGCCTGCTCCTCTCCTAGCAAGAGACATAGAAAGGCTTAGATCACAGGATCTGAACTCTGAAAGAGCCCTTAGAGATTCATGACCCTCCTTTAGTTACAGATGAGACAACTAAGGCCTGGCGAATTAAGGGATTTGGCCTGTGTCATGCTGTGAAGTGAGTCTGCTGGAGAACTATCTGTAAAGTATTTGGGCAGGTTGACGTTCTGAGTCAAAATCACTGATGGAAAATAGTTCTTCGTTCAAAATCTGATGCTTCGAACATGTCAAACACGTCAAAAATTTATCCAAATGTTCAAGCTAAGGTTTTGATAACTAACATCAAGTGTTAGGTAAGGATGGGGAGAAGTCACTACAGTTTCAAAGAAACCAAATCTAAATATAATTCCCCCACTACCATGTTAGGACACAAAAGACATCCTCCCGTACCTTTTTCTCTGCATTAAATGCATTACAATGAGAGGTCAGTTGACCTTGGTTCCTTGGATTATTTTGACATTGTTCAAAGAGCCTCCAGTGTGCATTTCACAGAGCCCAGGTGCTGGGCCACCCTTGAACATGGGTCCCCAGACCTGACTGTCAAATTCAGCAATTATTTTCTCTCTCTCTCTCTCTGCAGCTGTGCTCAGAAGACTGCTTTTGTGGACCACCAGGAATTTCCTGTGATAGAATATCAGAAAGCTACTGGTGACTGGGAGGAGGTGACTTCACAGGGCAAAAGTTCCCTTTCTACAATAAACATTCTTAGTGTGGCCATGTAGGAGACTTCCTACACAGACCCCACACCTACGAGCCACTTGTCTTCTTGACACCAAACGGGCAGAGAAAGAAACAGAACAATTTGTAAGAGGTTATCTGTTCTTCAGAGTGAATTTGCCTACGCGTTCCTAGGATATTAGCATCGTCATAAAAAGCAGTGAAGAGGAAGCTCACCTAGAAAGGATTCTAAGAGAACATAAGTTTTATAAAGCAAACAGGCAAGCCAGTTCAACAGTTCCTAATTGAGGGACAGAGGCTTGTGAAATGACTCGAAGACACTTCAGCATCTTGAAGGAGGAAGAGCAGGGCACCTCCTTGGCACCATGATCAGCCTTGTGCCTCACAGTAGGCCTAGGAGCAGCAGGGGAATGACCGACGCCATATTCCAAGAAGTCTACGTCTCCAACAGCCATCACAAAAGCCACCGTTCAGAAGAGAGTTACTAAAGATGAAAACCAGACATGCTTAATCAGAGCAGGTGCACACCTAAGACCTATCTGGTCTTCTACGCATCTGGGAGACAGTGGTCCAAGGGAAGGGGGCAGCCAGGCATCTACTACAATGGGAGGTAGCCCTGCAAGCCAAGCTTCCTTAACATTTCCTCTTATGTCTCTCAGATACTGCACTCTCCTCAACTTAACCTTTGAGAAGGATGCCCACCCACCAAAATCTCATTCTCAGGAGCTGTTGGCATTATCCCTGGTAAATGGTAGAAGATGGATCCATCAAAAGCTAAAGGTGAGGGGTACCTGGGTGGCTCAGTCAGTTTAGTATCTGCCTTTGGCTCAGGTCATGATCCCGGGGATCGAGCCCCAAGTTGGGCTCCCCACTCAGCAGGGAGTCTTCTTCTCCTCCTTCTCCTCTGCCACCCTCCCAATGCTCACTCTCAAATAAATAAATAACATACTTTTTTTTAAAAAAAGGCTCAAGGTGAGCTTCAGTATTTTGGAGGATCTTTGACAACAATCTGTATTTTTTTTAAGGTTATTTATTTATTTGACAGAGAGAGAGAGAGAAATCACAAGTAGGCAGGCAGAGAGAGAGGGAGAAGCAGGCTCCCCACTGAGCAGAGACCCCCCCCCTCCCCGATGCAGGGCTCAGTCCCAGGACCTGGGATCATGACCTGAGCTGAAGGCAGAGGCTTAACCCACTGAGCCACCCAGGCGCCCCAGCAATCTGTATTCTTAACAAGATTGCTTGCCCTCTCACGAGGCTGCTTCCAGCTAGTTGAGGGGGTTAACTTCCCACTTCCGCTCATTTACAATGGTTAATATTTCCCGTTCATATGATTAGTTTCCTCGGGTAGATGATATAAGCATCTCTCCTCTTTGTAAAATAGGAATTCATGGTTTGATCCGTTGTGTTTTCCTAGGCATGCCCACATGACAGTGGTGGGGAGGATCTAGAGGCCTCAGCAGGCTTTCTGTGAAAGGCGATAGCAGTGGGCTGATTGTAGGTGACGTGAGCACCCACCTGACCACCTCCCTCAGTTCCTGTCCCCAGCATCCCTGAGGCCCCATCGCCTGCAAGGGAGGGGGAGACAGCCGGTCCCACCCCTTTATCTTCATGGGGCTGGATTCGTCGGTTCTCCTGAAGGTTTCCAAGTAGAAGAGAAGAGCTTCATCCATTCCTTCCTTTTTCCCTTGTTTCTGTATGAAGTGGAATTGCAGGACTTTGAGCACCTCTTACCCCTTTTCTGAGGCAAAATATCGTTTGCCTTTGATGTCCTTTCCACTGCCTCCCTGCGACTCCCCCACTGCTGATTCCACAGTGGCTGTCTTCTAGACTACAAGTGTGGGTGACCCAGGCTCCCCGTGACCACCATGTCTGGTCATCGTGCTCAAGCGGACATCGTGGGCAGGGGACTCTAGGGACACGGTCCAGGAAAAGGAGCTATCTGGTACAAGCACGACAGGACTCCAGACGCCACCTGTATCCAAGGGCTGCTTAAATCTTCAGAGGTTTCTCTGTAGCCATCCCCCAATTCAGAAAGCCCCCCAAGCAGAACTGCCTCGGGTAAGGGAACAAAGGCCATATTGTAAGGTGTGGGGAATGGGGCAAAGAGGCACACCAGTCTCCCTGCTTCTCAGAAGCTACATAAGCTGCTCTTAGAGGCTGCTTTATCCTGAAACGCAGGCTCCTGTCCAGGTCTGCAGAGGTTCCCTTCCTGAGCTGCCCCTCCATTTCTTACTGCTGTTTCTCCTTTCCCAGGATGCCTGGGTTCAACCTTGACTTTCATCCATTGTTTTGCTTCCTTCTAGCCCATCTCCTAACTTGTGGCTGAACCACTGCAAATTACCGTTTACAAACACATTTGTTTAGGTATAATAAACTGACCTGACTTCTCTATAGAATATGCAGGAAGGATATATACAATGGGACCCAGACAGAGACCAGGCCTGGAGGACTGAAGGAGGAACTAGGAGTGATGTAATCCAGATCCAGGGCAGACGGCCCCTTCCCTCCCCCTCTGTGACAGAGAACAAGGTGCATCATCTCCCCAGACCTCAGCCGGCTCCCTCGTTTGTGAACTAACAGTGTGTAATCAGAGGGTGTCTCAGACTTCAGGCTCTAAAATTCCAGGTCAATAAGATGACTTCTGAGCACTTACCTAATACCAGGCACTAAACGGCCCAGATCCCTAGCCCCATGAGCTTAGCATAATGGGAAGAGCTGATATCAAACAAATAATTATAAACAATAAACCTACAACAGTCTAAATTACTACAGAAGAAAACTGAAAGTGCTCTAAAAGCAAATAATCCAATCTGGATATTGTGATGGCATAAATTTTTGCAACTGCCCATAGCACTCACTGGATTGAGAAAATGGCATCAATGTACACGTGAAGGAGATGTGCAGAAAATCCCAAGTTTCAGTGGGAAACATGGAAGGCCTAATGATAACACTGGGACCACAACTTGGGACCAGAACTTGAAGGAAAAAAAGGTAAAGCAAAGGAGCCCATTTAGGTTCTTACTTCCCATGCCCACAGGCCCCTTTCATTCTCAACAAACTGAACCTCCCCCCCCCCTCCCCTCACCACTTTGTGGTGAAATCTACAGGGGACCTTTTAAAGGGCAAAGTCATCAGTGAAAGAAACTGACCGTGGCTGATTCAAATGGAAAGAAACACACTGAATTGCTCAGTGTGGAGGCTAGAGAGCTGGGTCCAGAAAATGGACAGGAACAAAGGCAAGTCAGGCCAGAGGAGTCCAGCCAAAATCACAGCACAGAACCAGACCAACGTGGATCATGAGCATGTACCTCAGGAGCTCCAGGTTCAGATCCTGGAGGCAGACTCTTTTGTTCGCATCCTATCACCAACAAGCTGGGCAACCTTGAGTAAATTGTTTAAATCGTCTGCAAAATTAAACGAAGAAATTCGAGGGACACCTGGGTGGCTCAGTCGGTTAAGTGACTGACTCTTGATTTCAGCTCAGGTCATGACCTCAGGGTCATGAGATTGAGACCCATGTCTGGCTCTGTGTTCAGCAGGGAATGTGTTGAAGATTCTTTCTCTCCTCCCTCTGCTTCTCTCTTCTTCCCCTCAACCACCCCAGCATGTTTGCACTCCCTCTCTCTCTCAAATAAGTAAATAAATCCTAATAAATTCCATATTTTAACAAGTCTGAAATGTTGTCAGCTGTAAGATGTACTGTTCTTTTATGAGCCACTAAAAGAAAACACTGCCAATTAAACTATGCCACACGGCTTTCTCATCACTTCACATTTTTTTTTTGTTTTATTTATTTATTATTATTTATTTAATTAAGATCCTTAGTAGATCTATTTATATACAGGGTTTTTTTAATTATGTCACTCTCATAAATACAAAAAAGGCAAATATAATAAAAATAAATTAGGATACTTCTAGATCTTTCTCAGTTCAGAACCCAACTCTCCCAAATGGCTTGTTGGTCTCGTCATTTTGTTTTTGTTTTTGTTTTAAGTAAGCTTCACACCCAGCCTAGAGCCCAACGGGGGACTTGAACTCATGACTGATCAAGACCTGAGCTGAAATGGAGAGTCAGAAGTTTCCCTGACCAAGACACCCAGGCACCCCTGGCCTGGTCATAATCTCCGCATGTGTCCACCTTTGGCTGCTGGTCTCTGGGCTATCATGGTCACTGGCAGCATTTCTTCAAAGCCAGCTCCACCAATTTCTCCTGGAGCTGCGGCAAGCCTCAGATACCCAGCTCTAAGGTTTGGCGCTACTGCTTTCTTGACCTTAGCAGAGGTATCAAGAGGCTTTCAGAACACACACACAGGCCTTTCCAAATGGTCCTCCAGGGCTTTGTTGCCTGAAACATCAAGGGTCTGTGGGCATCCTCTTATGTCACATAAGACAAGTAGGTGTGTGCAATGAGACAAGAGTAACGACCACCAGGCATGACCTGAACTCCCACCCCACTCACCATCCCTCAGAACTCACAAGCAACAGCCGACAGTCCACCCAGGGGTCCACCGTGAGGCTTGTGTTCATTCATGTGAAGAACTTAGCCCTGGTCCGCGTGCTGTCAGTACTCCACAAATGTCAGCCATTTTCTTTCTTTTTTTTTTTTTAATTATTTGTTTTCTGGGTTTTTTTTTTTTAAGATTTTATTTATTTATTCATTTGTCAGAGAGAGAGAGAGAATACAAGCAGGCAGAGAGGCAGGCAGAGGCAGAGAGAGAAGCAGGCTCCCTACCCAGCAAGGAGCCCGATGCAGAACTTGATCCCAGGACCCTGAGATCATGACCCAAGCTGAAGGCAGGGGCTTAACCCACCGAGCCACCCAGGTGTCCTTCAGGTACTTTCTACCTTCAAGAAATACTTGTAGCAGAATGACTGGGTGGCTCAGTCAGTTAAGCGTCTACCTTCAGCCCAAGTCTTGATCCCGGGACTCTGGGATTCAGCCCTGAGTTGGGCTCCTTGTTCCGCGGAGAGACTGCTTCTCCCCCTGCTTGTGCTCTCTCACTCCCTCTCTCTCTCAGATAAATAAAATAAAATAAAATGATGCAGCAAATTAGAACTGTTTTATAGAGGTGCACCTCTTTATTTAGATTGAACAGGGCACGTGGAGGATGGTAAAATGAGCCGCTCTCCCATCAGCAAGCTTTCAAAAGAAATCTGTAAGGGAATCAGTGACTCTCGGGAGGGAGATGGATAAGTGAAACAGATTTTCTTTTTTTTTTTTTATTAAGATTTTATTTATTTATTTGAGAGAGAGAGAGAGAACACAAAGGGAGAAGAGAGGGACGAGCAGAATCCGCACTGAACAGGGAGCCTGATGAGGGGCTTGGTCCCGGGACCCGAAGATCACTACCTGAGCCAAAGGAAGATGCCTCACCCACTGAGCCACTCAGGCACCCCTGAAATCGATTTTCTTTAGTTCTGCCAGAAACCCTGAGATCTGCTCTCCTCTTGATGACAATTAAATGTGTATAACCATTTAGCTAGGATTCAGGCCAGCTCAAAGGGCTGGTGGCAAGGAGGGAGGGACATTCTTTACGGTTCAATACAAGTGTCTAAATAACTTTTGTTTTTCATCTCTATTTAAACTTAGCTCATTAGTATGTAATGTACTTGGGAACCCCAAACAGCCTCGTTGGTTTTCTTTTGTGTTCTAAGACTTGGAACACTGAATTCTATTTCTGGCCATGAGACCATACACCTTTCTCACCAAGCAAGAGCTGGGGGTGGTGAGGGTGGGGGAGGATGGAACAGGTTCTGGCTGTGGAAGAGCTGTCAGAGGAGGGTGTGGAACAAAGACCAGGACCCCCTCTCCCAGTTCTGACCACGTGCCACACGCATCACCAGAGAGCAGGAAGGAGACAGTGGTGGGGTGGGGAAGGGGGTGAGGTCAGCTGGCTGATGGGGTTGCTCAGGCCCACTCGAAAAGCCTTTATTTCACAATCCTTCTTTAAAAATACACACACACACACACACACACACACACACACGACATTTTAAAAACCGTCAGTCCCATTCCCTTGCATTTGCTTTTGGTGCAATTTGGTATTTCTAATGGAAATAATTGAAGAGTATTTTTAATCTTGATGTGACCATTCATTCATTCCAGGGACCAAAATTCTGCTCTTTCTGGTTTTATCTGTATAATGAAAATAAATAGCTTAGATCTGGGGGGCAGGCGCACAGGAAAACAAAAGTTGTTGGGAGCCCTTGCCTTCTGTCTGCATTTGTAGGCCAGCATGTCAGGCTCCTGGTGTTAGAACATCATTTCTAGCATAATATATGGCTTTGAGGGAAACGTAGGACTATTTTTATCCTAGCAAATACTCTAAAACGCTGTTCCAAAATACAGCCCCAACAATGGTGACAGAGAGAACCCATCTGTACACATTATCACCAACACTGGATTCTTTGAGGATTATTCCCTCATTGATAAGGTTATGGAGGTTTCAGACTTAGGAACTTCTTTGAACTTCTCATTTCTCTCTCAGATGGCTTCATGAATCGATAGTCATGTACCATTTGCCATAGTAACTTAGGAGATGAATATCCATGCTAACTGACTGGGCAGCGGGGAGCACAAGCTAACAAACTGATGTGACAGACGAGACTTTGAATGCTCCCAGCGGCTGAGGCCCAACAGGACCCGAGAACCTCTTCCCTAGAAGCCTGCTCCTCCCGTCTGGAGGCAGAGAAGACAAAAGTGCCTCAGGGAGCAACTACAGGGTCTCAGCCCTCCTAAAAAGGTAGGGCAGCCCTCACTGGGTGAAGACTAAAGCCAGGGGAGTGTGGCCCCTGGCAACAGAGGTGGGGGGGAGGGTGTAGGGGTCCTGCAGGGTGATTACAAGCTCTTTATTTGGTCACTTAGCCTCGCCTTGGAGTTCCCTGTGGCTAGTAAGCCTGGAGTCTCAATTTATAGATTTCTTTGTTTATTCTAAAGGAAAGAAGCAGGAAGTTCATTTTTACCGGTGACCTTGACTAGATGTCTTTGATGATGAAGTTTAATGGGTTAAAGGTTCATCGGAGTTTATTTATGTCATTATAAAATGACGCCATCCTTGTTTTTATATTTTTTTCACATTTAATGAGTATACTTCTTGTAATAAGTTATAACACATACACAATTCAAAGCAAAATGTTTTCTATTTACTTTTTTTTAGTTTTTAGTTTTTTAGGTTGTTTGTTGGGTTTTTTTTCTATTTACTCGTTTTTATTGCAACTCCGTCCCAACCTATGGTACATATAGTATCATATTATTTTCAAATATTTGCCAGAATTTTCAGAACATTAATTGTTTTAGTCTTTCTAAAGTGTCTTAGACTTGAACAGAGAATATTTAAAATATGTCCTCTCCACAGTCGTTCATCAGATACAACTTGTAATCATATATAACATATTTTGTATCATCTTTGTTTTGTCTTCGTTTAAAGAGCAAAATGTTATTTATTCCAATGGGGGGGAAATGCAGAAACAACTTAGAGGGGCAGTTTTTAATTCACCCTTTAGAAGCCGTAGGAAATATGAAGAAATGGGTCCTCCTAGCGTTCGTCGTGTGCTACTGTAGTCTGCCCATCCTAACTTGTAACACAGCTTCTCCAACTTGAAAGCCTGCGGAAATCATCTGTGGATCTTGTTAAGACTTGCAGAGTCTTGGGGCGCCTGGGTGGCTCAGTACGTTAAAGCCTCTGTCTTCAGCTCAGGTCATGGTCCCGGGGTCCTGGGGATCGAGCCCCGCATCAGGCTTTCTGCGCCCCGGGGAGCCTGCTTCCCCCTCTTTTTCTCTGCCTGCCTCTCTGCCTACTTGTGATCTCTGTCAAATAACTAAATAAAATCTTTTAAAAAAAAAAAAAGACTTGTAGAGTCTTGTGCAGAAGGTGAGGGGTGAGAAGTGGGATCTGCATTGCTGACAGACAAGCCTGCAGAGGATGCCAGCGCTGCTGGTTTGTGGAATTTTCATGAGTTTGTATCTAGTTGTGTCAATACAGTCGGAAAGTTATAATTATCCGTAAAGGTCTTCTTAGATGTTAAAAATTCAGAAGTCTAACTCAATTTCCTCTTTTCTATTTCCTCTTTTCTACCAGAGGCCATGTAACTCAACCAGAGTTGAGATGAATTGGTGATGTTGAATCACAAATTTCAGAGCAGCTAATTTCCCTAAATGAAATTCCTTTAATGATCAGCCCTTACTTTTGTAACTACAACATCTAAGAACATACCCACTTACTGCTTTGCCCACTCTTTACCATTAAAACAGTTCTCAAAGCAATGTTCCCATGTTCTAATTTATCTCCCTAGCAGCTGGCATTGGCTAAATCATAGCAGATGCCCAGCCTATTGGTCTAGAGAGATTAATTTTCCAGGTGAAAGAAGAAAAGCAGGTGGGCAGGAAATGCCTCACCTCTGGCCACGAGATTGCGGGGACACCTAACCCAAGCAGTTTATTATGAGAGTAGGTCACATCCGGGAAGAAGTTTGTGTTGTCAGGGACTATCTTCCCTGAAGTGATCAGTATGATGTCTTCACCAGAGTAATGCGTGTTCATGCTTATGGGACCTTCACTAAATGATCTCTATACCTTCACTGTCATACCGAGCACACAGCCTCACAAGGAATTCACTTCGACTCTTGCTGTTTTGTCAAGGAAGCTGCTGAGGCTTAGCTCTTCGGGAGCCCTCCAGAGTAAGTTGCTGACTCCTGACACACACCCAGGACCACCTCATTCAAAAACTCTTGTTTTAAACCCCTTTGCTACCCCATTTAACACTAGCTTGTGAATGCACAACTTCTGGGCTTTTATTCCTTAGATAGTTTGCTATTGAATTTCAAATATGTATACATAATATATGATCTCAAAAAGGAAGAGTTTATCTATTCTGTCTGTATCCTTAAAGGGCTAGGAAGTACTATAAATGTCAGTTTTGGAAACTTGGGAAAGTCAACATCTAAACAGCTTTATAATATCTCTGGGAGACTTCAGTGAAAATCAGTGTAAAACCCATTGTTTTTACTTTTGGTTTGCTTCCTCCCCCCGCCCCGCCATGTCCCCCTCCCTTTCCCCCCTCCTCCTCCTTTTTATGGTAACTATCTACAAGCAATGAAGAACTTAGGTTTGCCATAACTAGACTGAAGTTCTAATTCCTTTAAAATTAAAGGCAAACTTGAGTGTTGGGAGTAAATCACTAATAGCATTTACCAAATTACAATTTTTTTTTAAGATTTTATTTATTTATTTGAGAGAGAATGAGTGAGAGAGAACATGAGAGAGGAGAAGGTCAGAGGGAGAAGCAGACTCCCCAAGGAGCTGGGAGCCCGATGCGGGTCTCGATCCTGGAACTCTGGGATCATGACCTGAGCCAAAGGCAGTTTCTCAACCAACTGAGCCACCCAGGCGCCCCCAAATACAATTTTTTAAATTTATTCTCAGCACAACAGTATTCATTATTTTTGCACCACACCCAGTGCTCCATGCAATCCGTGCCCTCTCTAATACCCACCACCTGGTTCCCCCAACTTCCCCCCCCCCCGCCACTTCAAACCCCTCAGATTGTTTTTCAGAGTCCATAGTCTCTCATGGTTCACCTCCCCTTCCAATTTCCCCAAACTCCCTTCTCCTCTCTAACTCCCTTTGTCCTCCATGCTATTTGTTATGCTCCACAAATAAGTGAAACCATATGATAATTACAATTTAATTATTCATTCATTATCTGTTCCCTTCTACTGATCTGTGTGTGCCTGTATGACAATAACTCTGCCTGTCTGATTTTAGTATTCCAGTGCTTAGCATTGTGTCTGGTGTGTAAGCACTTCATGCTTGTTGAATATATGAATTCATGAATAATAAGTAATTTAGTCAGGCCAAGGTCAAACGGAAATTCCCCTAGAAATGTTTATATTTGGCCACTAGGTGGCAGCCTCGCCTAATTTTAGGGGTTTCTTTTTTTTGTTTTGTTTTTTAAAGATGTTGAATTGGGGGGTGGGGCTCAGTGGGTTAAGCCTCTGCCTTCCACTGAGGTCATGATCTCAGGTTCTTGGGATAGAGTCCCCCATTGGGCTCCCTGTTGGGTGGGGAGCCCTCTTCCCCCCACCACCCCCTCCCCACGCCTGCCTTTCTGCCTGCTTGTGATCTCTGTCTGATAAATAAATAAAATCTTAAAAAAGAAAAAAAAAAAGATGTTGAATCTCCACTTGAAGAAAGGAGAACCAGCTGAAACCACTTCGAGCTGCAAAGAGGTCATTGTTCATTACTTTTGTGGGTCCTTCACTCCGTTTATCAAAGTAGAAGGCTAACATCTCACTCTCAATAGCTACTGTGTACACGTGGCCAAGAGATTGTTAGGTAAATAAGGAAAGGGGCATGAACAATCCATTCAGCCCATTTGAGAACGGACACCAGCTTCTTCTCCATCTTCACTCTCTAGCAACATCTAACACTTTCTCTGAAATTCTTCCTTCTCATTCTTCAATCAATACAATGAAATTACAGGAATGCTACAAATGACATTCATAAATGAGAAACAATAACTGTACATTAGAACGACTTCTGCACCCCTACTGCCCCATTAGTTTTGTTAAATCAATGTGACTCTACAGCAACACTAGCCCCAGTACCAACATCATTCCATGGCAGGTGGGCTGTGCCCAAATTCTCAGCAAGGAAGAGCAAATCCCTATCTCTCCCTTCAGCAGCTTCTCTATCCGTGGAACAAGAATGATAACCAATAACCATGACCTATTTCTGGGGCAGCTCTTACCTGAGGAATTGTCCCTATTTACACACTGGAGAGGCAATAAAAAGAGATCCACCTCCCCTAAGAACTTCCCTGGACCACAGTCATTCTTTCTGCTCAAGATAAACTTACTCCTTGTAACACCTACTATGTTATAAGTCTTTGGCCCTTGAGATCTATGGTCTTGTGTTATGAAATCATCTTTGAGTGATGACTTGATGTTACGTAATACTGGAGGCAGAGAAGAGAAAGGCCAATAAGCTTCTGTGTGAAAAGGCATTGCTAAGAAAAAGTTTAAAGACTGGTAGGAAGTACACAAGAAAAAGTATAGAATTCTTACACTTTAACAAACCGGATGGATGCAGTTTTATGGCATGGCATGTAGTATGTCTACTATTCCCATTTTAAATGCATTATACACTGGAAAATGTCTTGATTTTAAAATAAGGGGCACCTGGCTCGCACAGTCAGTACAGCATTTGACTCTTCATCTTTGGGTCAGGAGTTTGAACGCCATGTTGGGCGTAGAGATTACTTAAATAATATTACTTAAAATAATAGAAAAGGTAATCTTTGCCACATACAGAGCAAATTAATAAACCAGTAATGAATAAGAGACATTAATACCAACCTTACAAAATAAAAAAGATTATAAGAGAGCACTGTAAATAGTAGTATGCCAGCAAATTAGGTAACCCGCTAGAAAGGTACAAACTACCAAAATGGATTCAAAAAGAATAGAAAATTTGGAAAGATGTCTAACAGGTAGAGATTAAATAAACAATTTTTTAAACTTTCAAATAAATCACTTTATTAAATTTAATTTTAATTTAATTTAAAAACTTCCCACAAAGAGAAGTCCAGGATCAGATGACTTCACTAGTGAATTCTTTCAAAGTGGGGTGGGGGGAGAAAGAGCACTTTTTTTTTTTTTTTAAGATTTTATTTATTTATTTGACAGAGAGATAGAAAGCACAAGTAGGCAGAGCAACAGGCAGAGGGAGAGGGGGAAGCAGGCTTTCCACTGAGCAGAGAGACCAACACAGAGCTTGATCCCAGGACCCTGGGATGATGACCTGAGCTAAAGGTAGCCACCCTGGGGTACCTAGGCGCTCCAAGAAAGAGCACTTTCGGGGCGCCTGGGTGGCTCAGCGGGTTAAGCCGCTGCCTTCGGCTCAGGTCATGATCTCAGGGTCCTGGGATTGAGTCCCGCATCGGGCTCTCTGCTCAGCAGGGAGCCTGCTTCCTCCTCTCTCTCTCTGCCTGCCTCTCTGCCTATTTGTGATCTCTCTCTGTAAAAAAAAAAAAAAAAATCTTAAAAAAAAAAAAAAAAAAAAAAAAAGAAAGAGCACTTTCAGATTATTCCATTTCCCCGGTATTACACTAATACTAAACAAGATCAAAACATTTTTAAAGATCAGACAAATGTAATTATGTATGTAAAAATAATCAACAAAATACTAGCAAACTAAATCCAACAATATATAAAAAGGATTATATACTATGACCAAGTAGAATTTATCCCAGATATACAAGGTTTGCTTAATATATCTGAAAATCAAAGTGATATACCTTTAAAAGAATGAATGACAAAAACCACATGATCATCTCAAAAAACAGAAAGAGCATTTGGCAAAGTCCAATACCCATTCATGATAAAAGATGATAACTCCAACGCCCATTCATGATTTTTTAAAAAATTCAACAAAAGAGAAAGAGAGATTTCCTCAACCTAATAGAGAGCATGTATAAAAACCCACATTAGTTGTCAACGGTGAAAAGATTAAAAGCTTTACTCGTGATTGGGACCAAGGCTGACTGAATGCACTGCTGCTGTTCAACATGGTCCTGGAAGTGGCAGTAAGGACAATTGGGATAGGAAAGAAAGAGAAAAGGGAAGGGAAGACAGGGGGACGGAAGGGGCAGGAGGAAGGGGAGGAGAGAGAACGAAAGAGCAAGAAGGGAGGGAGGGAGACGGAAGAAAGAAAGAGAAAAAGAAGAAACACAAGGCATCCAATTTGTAAAGAGAAGGCAAACTATTCATAAAGGATGTCATCCTGTGTACAAAAGATCCAGAGGTGCCCGGGTAGCTCAGTCAGTGAAGCGTCTGATTCCGGTTATGATCTCAGGGTCCTGAGGTAGAGCTCCGCATTGGGCTCTTTGCTCAGGGTAGAATCTGCTTGAGATTCTCTCGCTCTCTTTCTCCCTCTGCCCTTGCCCCAACTCAAGTTCTTTCTCTCTCTCTCAAATAAATAAATAAATCTTGGGGGGAAAAAAAAAGAAAATCAAAAAAAAAAGTCCACGACAACAAATCAGTTAATGAATGAATTCAGCAAGCTTATAAGATAACAAGAGCAATATTCAAAGATCATGTGTTTCTCTAAACACTACCAATAAACAATTCAACAGTGAAATTAAGAAAACAATTTAATTTACTATGGCTTTAAAAATAGAAGGATACTTAGGAATAAATTTATCAAAAAAAATAAAACTTGTACAAAATATGAAAAGGAATTAAAGAAGATTTAAATGAAAGACATTCCACATTCATGGATTAGAAGTTTTAATATTGTTAAAGTGGAAATAGTTACCGAATTGATCTACAAATTTAATGCAATTGCTACCAAAACCCAAGCTGTCTTTTTGCAGAAATTGACAGTTTTCAAATGCATATGGAAATAGAAGGGACTCAGAAGAGCCCAAACAACCTTGAAAAGGAAAAAAGTTGGAATTTCTGGACTTCAAACCTTACTATAAAATTGTAGTAATTAAGACTGTGTGGTATTAGCACCAAATTATACATGTAGCTTAATGGAATAGAATTCAGAAGCCAGAAATAAACCTTTGCACTTACAATTGATTTTCAACAAAGATGTCAAGACAGTTAAATGGGGAAAATACTCATGTCAATGAATAGTGCTGAGGTGACTGAAACCCACATGAATAAAGATGGACTCCCATGTTAGCTTAAAGTAAGCCAAATACCTAAATGTAAAAACCAAAACTATAAAACTCATAGAAGAAAACCTATGATTAAATCTTCATGATCTCAGATTAGGAAATCATTAGATATGACACCAAAACACAACAACAGAAATAGATCATTTGGATTTCAGCAAAATTAAAAACTTTTGTGCAAGGAGGGATATGCTCAAAACAGTGAAACAACAGCCCACAGAATGAGAGAAAACATTTGCAAATCACATATCTAATAAGGATTTGTATCTTCAGTGTATAAAAACTGTTAAAACTGGAAGAGATTATGCTGAGTGAAATAAGCCGAGCCGAGAGAGTCAATTATCATATGGTTTCGCTTACTTGTGGAGCACAAGGAATAACATGGAGGACATTGGGAGATGGAGAGGAGAAGTGAGTTAGGGGAAATTGGAGAGGGAGAGAAACCATGAGGGACTGTGGACTCTGAGGAATTAACTGAGGGTTCGGGAGAGGCGGGGTGTAGGAAGTTGGGTGAGCCTGGTGGTGGGTATTATGGAGGGTACGTATTGCATGGAGCACTGGTTGTGGTGCATAAACAATAAATTCTGGAACACTGAAAAGAAATTTTAAAAATAAATTAAAAAAAATTTTTTTTTAACTGCTACAAGTCAACAGTAAAGAGACAAATAAACCAATTTTAAAAATTGGCAAAGGACATGAAAATGTATTTCTCCAAAGAAGCAATATATGTGGCATATAAACTAATGAAGGTGATAATTACCATCACTAGGTATGAGGGAAATGCACATCAAAAGCACAATGAGAGATTATGTCACACTCACTAGAAAGACTACAATAAAAAATAATAATAATAAATAAATAAAAATTGTTTAAACAGACAATAACGTCTTGGCAAGGATGTGGAAAATTGGAAACCTGGTACATGGCTTGTGGGAATGTAAAATGGTACAGCTAATGTGGACAACAGTTTGCCATTTTCTCAAAAAGTTAAACAGAATTAACAGATGACCCAGCAATTCAACTCTTAGGTATATACCCAAGAAAACCGCCAAACAGACAAATCCTTACACATGAATGTTCATAGCAGCACTAACCACAATAGCCAAAAGGTGGAAATAGCCCAAATGTTCATCAGCAGATGAATGGATAAGTAAATTGTGGTATGGGGTACCTGGGTGGCTCAGTGGGTTAAAGTCACTGCCTTCAGCTCAGGTCGTGATCCCAGGGTCCTGGGATGGAGCCCCACATCGGGCTCTCTGCTCAGCGGGGAGCCTGCTTCCTCCTCTCTCTCTGTCTGCCTCTCTGCCTACTTGTGATCTCCGTCAAATAAATAGATAAAATCTTTTTTAAAAAATTGTGGTGTATATGTACAGTGGAATATCAGTCAGCCATAAAGAGGAATGAGGTTCGATATATGCTACAACATGAATGAACTTTGGAAGCCTTATGCTAAGTGAAAGAAGCCAGGCACAAAAGACCACATATTGTATGATTTCATTTATAGGACATATCCAGAATAGATCATTCCATAGTGATAGAAAGACTGGTGGTTGCCAGGGACAGGAAGAATGGATAGAGAATGCTTAATGGGTGCAGGTTTCCTTTTGGAGTCATGAAAATGCTCTGGAACTAGACAGAGGCAGTAGTCATACACACACCATTGTGAATGCTTTCCCTAACCTCCCCAATGAAATTAAATTCCTTTTATATGTTCTCATTGTCGCACATAAAACTCATTTCCAGCATTTATCACCATTACCATGTAAAATCCATTTGCTTGAGTATCTCCGCCAGTCAGACTAAACTGCGGGAAGGCAAGATTTTGTTTGATTCAGCACGGCGTACTCAGGGTCCAGTACTTAGGAGGTGTTCGATAAACAAGCATTTGAAAGCTCAATAGAATAAATGAATATTTGAAAATTCTTTGCACAGTGCCTTGCATATATGAGGTGTTTTTACATCTAAAAAAAATCATTTTTGGAAAACAGTTTGGTGGTTCCTCAAAATTTAAAGAATTATCATATGATCCAGCAATTCTACCTGTATGTATGCACCAGCCCCCCCACAAAAAAATGAAAGCTGAGACTGAACCAGATACTTGTACACACACATCCATAGTGACATAATTCACAAGAGCCAAAAAGGTGAAGTCAACCCAAACGTGCATCAACAGATGAATGAGGCTGAGGGTCACATTGAGCTATGAGCTGCTGCTGTGCTGTGTTTAGAGTCAGCACCATGGCAGAAGACCTCAAGACCAAAATCAAGAACTACCAGACTTCCCCTTTTGACAGCCCCTTCCGCAACCAAAACCAGACCAGGAACTGCTGGCAGAACTACCTGGACTTCCACCACTGTGAGAAGGCAATGACTGCTAAGCGGGGCAATGTCTCTGTGTGTGAATGGTACTGGTGTGCGTACAAGTCCCTCTGCCCCATATCCTGGGTGTCGGCCTGGGACGACCGCCAGGCAGAAGGCCTGGGAAGATCTGAAATGGCCCCTCCCACCCTCTGTCCTCCGTCCTTCTCCTAGGGTGGTGAAGGGGGACCTGGGTGCATGGTGATCCCCATCCTGGGGCTCTGAATCATGGCCTAACTAATAATAAATACTCATTGGAAAAGTGTAAGACTGAGTATGTGTAAAAGAGCCAGGTGAGCGGGCATGAAGCTGTGGTGGGAATGAATACCTTGACCAGTAAGAGGGGCTTCAGGCTGATTGCTTTTTTCTGTTTTGTTTTGTTTCATTTTGTTAAACTGACCACCTTCTCTACACCAGACAATAGAGTGAGTGAGAGAATAGTCTCAAGCCCCTGAAAGTGCTAAAATTTATCTGTATGTTCCCCTTTATTTATACAATTTCAAAAAACTTTTCTTGCGTAATTTTTGAACCGCACAAAAATAGTATAATAAAAATTCCTGTGTACCCATCCAAAAAAAAAAAAAAGATGAATGAATAAGCAAAATGTGGTATATCCATAAAATGGAATATCATTCAGCAAAAAAAAAAGGAAGAACTACTGATGCATGCTACGGTGTGGATGAACCAAGTGAAAAAAATGAGAAGCAAAAGATCACATCCTTATGATACAATTTATGTGAAATTTTTCAGAATGGGCAAGTCTACAGAGACAGGAGATAGATTGGTAGTTGTTTTAGGATGGGAAGGGGAGAAAAGAACGGGTAGTGGCTTCTAATGGGCATGGTTTCCCTTTGTGATGATGGGACTGTCCTATAATTAGACTGTGGTGATGGTTGTATAACTTTGACAGTATACCAAAAACTATTACACACCGAGAATCAATAAATATTATGATATGTAAATTACCTCAATAAAGTTGCTTTTAAAAAATAAAAATAGTATGTACTAGTAAAAGAGCAAATTAAATCCAACACAGGCAAAAGAAAGGAAATAATAAAAAGCTGAAGTTAAGAAAATTAAAAACAGGGGCTCCTGGGTGGCTCAACGGGTTAAAGCCTCTGCCTTTGGCTTAGATCATGATCCCAGGGTCCTGGGATCGAGCCCCACATCAGGCTCTCTGCTCGGCAGGGAGCCTGCTTCCTCCTCTCTGTCTGCCTGCCTCTCCGCCTACTTGTGATCTCTGCCTGCCAAAAAAAAAAAAAAAAAATTAAAAACAAAAAATACAGAAAAATCAATGAAATGAAAAATTCATCCTTTGAGATGGTCATTAAAACTGATAAACTTCTATTAGTCTGATCAAAAAAGGTGGGGGAAGATGAAAATTACAATCAGGAACTAGGGAGTAACATCTATAGATCCTACAGAACAAAAAGGATATCAAAGTTATTTTAATAACTTTATCACCATAAATGTGACAAGGTGGATGAATGACCAAATCCTTAAAAGGTACTAATTAACAAAGCTTATTTGAGAAAAATAAATAAATAACCTGAATATTCCTGTACCTATTAAAGAAATTGAATTTGTAGTTAAAAACCTTATCACAAAGATGACTACAGACTCAGATAGTTTCACTGGCACACTGTATAAAACATTTAATAGTATCAATTTTACACAGTCTTTCAGACGATAAAAGATGAGAGAATTCCTCCCAGTTCATTTTATGAGAAATCATTATCCTGACACCAAAACCCGAAAGAAAAAAAAAAAAAATACAAGAAAAAACATTACAAATTTATATCTTTCATGGACATAGGTGAAAAAAAATCCGAATAAAATATTAACAAATCTTGGGATTGAAAGATTAGTTCAACATTAGAAAATCAATGTACTTCATCATATCAAGAAACAAAAGAAAAAAATCTGATGATCTCAATAAATATGGAAAAAGGAATTGACAAAATTCAACTAACATTCATGACAATAACTCTCAGCATGGGGCCCCTGGGTGGCTCAGTGGTTTAAAGCCTCTGCCTTCGGCTGGAATCATGATCCCAGGGTCCTGGGATTGAGCCTCACATCATCAGGCTCTTTGCTTGGCGGGAAGCCTGCTTCCTCCTCTCTCTCTCTCTGCCTGCCTCTCTGCTTACTTGTGATCTCTGTCAAATAAATAAATAAAATCTTTTTAAAAATGTTTTAAAAACTCAGCAAACTGAGAATTAAAAAAGGAATTTTTAAAAACTTCCTCAAATTCACAAAGTTTGTGCACAAATAATTTATACCTTGCATCATCTTTAATAGTGAAAGATTAAATGCTTTCTCTCTAAGATCTGGAACAAGGCAAGAACGTGTATTTTCACCTCTTCCATTCATCATCATATTGGTGGCCCTCGCTAGTCAAATAATACAAAAAAAAAATGGTGAGGGGTACATACAAATGGGAAAAGAAGAAATAAAGTTGTCAATATTTGCTGATGATATGACTGTCTATAAAGAAACACACACACACACACAAAAAACACCAAAAAGCTGCTACAATCATTGATTTTAGCCTGGTTGCAAGATAAGCAGTCAACAATTTATAGAATCAATTTTATTCATATATTTTTTGAATAAAAAGAAATTGAATTTGAAAGTGTCATCTTTTATATTAACACCAAAATAAAATCATATACTTTGATATAAATCTAACAAACAGGTCCAAGATCTATATGCTAAAACATACAAAACACTGTTGAAAGAAATCAGAATCTAAATATAAAAGGAGAGGTGCCTGGGTGGCTCAGTGGATTAAGCCTCTGCCTTCAGCTCAGGTCATGATCTCAGGGTCCTGGGACTGAGCCCTGGGCCTGACTCTTTGCTCAGCAGGGAGCCTACTTCCCCCTCTATCTCTGCCTACTTGTGATCTTTCTCTCTCTTTCAAATAAATAAATAAAATCATTGAAAAAAATAAATAAAATAAAGACTCTAAGATAGCTCTAGTCATCAACATCATGTATATTTTTTATTTTTATGTATATTTTTATCCCCAGGGGTACAAGTCTGTGAATCGCCAGGTTTACACACTTCACAGCACTCACCATAGCACATACCCTCCCCAATGTCCATAACCCCACCCCCCTTATTCCAACCCTCCTCCCCCCAGCAACCCTCAGTTTTTTGTGAGATTAAGAGTCACTTATGGTTTGTCTCCCTACCAATCCCATCCTGTTTCATTTATTCTTCTCCTACCCCCTTAACCCCCCATGTTGCATCACCACTTCTTCATATCAGGGAGATCATATGATAGTTGTTTTTCTCCGAATGACTTATTTTGCTAAGCATGATACCCTCTAGTTCCATCCACGTCATCACAAATGGCAAGATTTCATTTCTTTTGATGGCTGCATAGTATTCCATTGTGTATATATACCACTTCTTCTTTATTCATTCATCTATTGATGGACATCTAGATTCTTTCCATAGTTTGGCTATTGTGGACATTACTGCTATAAACATTCGGGTGCATGTGCCTCTTTGGATCACTACGTTTGTATCTTTAGGGTAAACACCCAGTAGTGCAATTGCTGGTTCATAGGGTAGTTCTATTTTCAACATTTTGAGGAACCACCAAGCTGTTTTCCAGAGTGGTTGCACCAGCTTGCATTCCCACCAACAGTGTAGGAGGGTTCCCCTTTCTCCGCATCCTCACCAACATCTGTCATTTCCTGACTTGTTAATTTTAGCCATTCTGACTGGTGTGAGGTGATATCTCATTGTGGTTTTGATTTGTATTTCCCTAATGCCGAGTGATGTGGAGCACTTTTTCATGTGTCTGTTGGCCATCTGGATGTCTTCTTTGCAGAAATGTCTGTTCATGTCTTCTGCCCATTTCTTGATTGGATTATTTGTTCTTTGGGTGTTCAGTTTAATAAGTTCTTTAGAGATTTTGGACACTAGCCCTTTATCTGATATGTTGTTTGCAAATATCTTCTCCCATTCTGTCAGTTGTATTTTGGTTTTGTTAACTGTTTCCTTTGCTGTGCAAAAGCTTTTGATCTGATGAAGTCCCAATAGTTCATTTTTGCCCTTGCTTCCCTTGCCTTTGACGATGTTCCTAGGAAGATGTTGCTGCGGCTGAGGTGGAAGAGGTTGCTGCCTGTGTTCTCCTCAAGGATTTTGATGGATTCCTTTCGCACATTGAGGTCCTTGATCCATTTTGAGTCTATTTTTGTGTGTGGTGTAAGGAAATGGTCCAATTTCATTTTTCTGCATGTGGCTGTCCAGTTTTCCCAACACCATTTATTGAAGAGGCTGTCTTTTTTCCATTGGACATTCTTTACTGCTTTATCAAAGATTAGTTGACCATAGAATTGAGGGTATCTTTCTGGGCTCTCTATTCTGTTCCATTGATCTATGTGTCTGTTTTTGTGCCAGTACCATGCTGTCTTGATGATGACAGCTTTGCAATAGAGCCTGAAGTCCGGAATTGTGATGCCACCAACTTTGGTTTTCTTTTTCAATATTCCTTTGGCTATTCGAGGTCTTTTCTGGTTCCATATAAATTTTAGGATTATTTGTTCCATTCCTTTGAAAAAAAAAATGGATGGTATTTTGATAGGAATTGCATTAAATGTGTACATTGCTTTAGATAGCATAGACATTTTCACAATATTTATTCTTCCAATCCAGGAGCATGGAACATCTTCCATTTTTTGTGTCTTCCTCAATTTCTTTCATGAGTACTTTATAGTTTTCTGAGTATAGATTCTTAGCCTCTTTGGTTAGGTTTATTCCTAGGTATCTTATGGTTTGGGCTGCAATTGTAAATGGGATGGACTCCTTAATTTCTCTTTCTTCTGTCTTGTTGTTGGTGTAGAGAAATACAACTGATTTCTGTGCATTGATTTTATATCCTGACACTTTACTGAATTCCTGTACAAGTTCTAGCAGTTTTGGAGTGGAGTCTTTTGGGTTTTCCACATATAGTATCATATCATCTGCGAAGAGTGATAGTTTGCCTTCTTCTTTACTGATTTGGATGCCTTTAACTTCCTTTTGTTGTCTGATTGCTGAGGCTAGGACTTCTAGTACTATGTTGAATAGCAATGGTGATAATGCACATTCCTGCCGTGTTCCTGACCTTAGTGGAAAAGCTTTCAGTTTTTCTCCATTGAGAATGATATTTGCGGTGGGTTTTTCATAGATGGCTTTGATGATATTGAGGTATGTGCCCTCTATCCCTATGCCTTGAAGAGTTTTGATCAGGAAGGGATGCTGTACTTTGTCAAATGCTTTTGCAGAATCTATTGAGAGTATCCTATGGTTCTTGTTCTTTCTTTTATTGATGTGTTGTATCACATTGCTTGATTTGCGGATGTTGAACCAACCTTGCAGCCCTGGAATAAATCCCACTTGGTCGTGGTGAATAATCCTTTTAATGTACTGTTGAATCCTATTGGCTAGTATTTTAGTGAGAATTTTCACATCTGTGTTCATCAAGGATATTGGTCTGTAGTTCTCTTTTTTGATGGGATCCTTGTCTGGTTTGGGGATCAAGGTGATGCTGGCCTCATAAAATGAGTTTGGAAGTTTTCCTTCCATTTCTATTTTTCGGAACAGTTTCAGGAGAATAGGAATTAGTTCTTCTTTAAATGGTTGGTAGAATTCCCCCAGGAAGCCTTCTGGACTTGGGCTTTAGTTTGTTTGGTGATTTTTGATGACTGTTTCAATCTCCTTACTGGTTATGGGTCTGTCAGGTTTTCTAGTTCTTCCTGGGTCAGTTGTGGTGGTTTATATGTCTCTAGGAATGCATCCATTTCTTCCAGATTGTCAAATTTGTTGGTGTAGAGCTGCTCATAGTATGTTCTTATAATTGTTTGTATTTCTTTGATGTTAGTTGTGATCTCTCCTCTTTCATTCATGATTTTATTTATTTGGGTCCTTTCTTTTTTCTTTTTGATAAGTCGGGCCAGGGGTTTATCAATTTTATTAATTCTTTCAAAGAACCAGCTCCTAGTTTCGTTGATTTGTTCTATTGTTTTTTTGGTTTCTATTTCATTGATTTCTGCTCTGATCTTTATGATTTCTCTTCTCCTGCTGGGCTTAGGGTTTCTTTCTTGTTCTTTCTCCAGCTCCTTTAGGTGTAGGGTTAGGTTGTGTACCTGAGACCTTTTTTGTTTCTTGAGAAAGGCTTCTACCACTATATATTTTCCTCTCAGGACTGCCTTTGTTGTGTCCCACAGATTTTGAACCATTGTGTTTTCATTATCATTTGTTTCCATGAATTTTTTCAATTCTTCTTTAATTTCCTGGTTGATCCATTCATTCTTTAGAAAGATGCTGTTTAGTCTCCATGTATTTGGATTCTTTCCAAATTTCCTCTTGCAATTGAGTTCTAGCTTTAGAGCATTGTGATCTGAAAATATGCAGGGAATGATCCCAATCTTTTGATACCAGTTGAGACCTGATTTAGGACCGAGGATGTGATCTATTCTGGAGAATGTTCCAAGTGCACTAGAAAAGAATGTGTATTCTGTTGCTTTGGGATGAAATGTTCGGAATATATCTGTGATGTCCATCTGGTCCAGTGTGTCATTTAAGACCCTTATTTCCTTGTTGATCTTTTGCTTGGATGATCTGTCCATTTCAGTGATGGGAGTGTTAAAGTCCCCTACTATTATTGTATTATTGTTGATGTGTTTCTTTGATTTTGTTATTAATTGGTTTATATAGTTGGCTACTCCCACATTAGGGGCATAGATATTTAAAATTGTTAGATCTTCTTGTTGGACAGATCCTTTGAGTATGATATAGTGTCCTTCCTCATCTCTTATTATAGTCTTTGTCTTAAAATCTAATTGATCTGATATAAGGATTGCCACTCCTGCTTTCTTCTGATGTCCATTAGCATAGTAAATTGTTTTCCACCCCCTCACGTTAAATCTGGAGGTGACTTCAGGTTTAAAGTGAGTTTCTTGGGACGCCTGGGTGGCTCAGTTGGTTGAGCAGCTGCCTTTGGCTCAGGTCATGATCCCAGCGTCCTGGGATCAAGTCCCACATCAGGCTCCTTGTTCGGTGGGGAGCCTGCTTCTCCCTCTGCCTCTGTTGCCACTCTGCCTGCCTGTGCTCACGCTCTCTCTCTGGCAAATAAATAAATAAAATCTTTTTTTAAAAAATAAATAAATAAAAATAAAATGAGTTTCTTGTAGACAACATATAGATGGGTTTTGTTTTTTAATCCATTCTGATACCCTGTGTCTTTTGATTGGGGCATTTAGCCCATTAACATTTAGGGTAACTATTGAGAGATATGAATTTAATGCCATTGTATTGCCTGTAAGGTGACTGTTACTGTATATTGTCTCTGTTCCTTTCTGATCTACTACTTTTAGGCTCTCTCTTTGCTTAGAGGACCCCTTTCAGTATTTCCTGTAGAGCTGGTTTGGTGTTTGCAAATTCTTTCAGTTTTTGTTTGTCCTGGAAGCTCTTAATCTCTCCTTCTATTTTCAGTGATAGCCTAGCTGGATATAGTATTCTTGGCTGCATGTTTTTCTCATTTAGTGCTCTGAATATATCATGCCAGCTCTTTCTGGCCTGCCAGGTCTCTGTGGATAAGTCTGTTGCCAATCTAACGTTTTTACCATTTTATGTTACAGACTTCTTGTCCCGGGCTGCTTTCAGAATTTTCTCTTTGTCACTAAGACGTAAATTTTACTATTAGGTGACGAGGTGTGGACCTATTCTTATTGATTTTGAGGGGGGTTCTCTGCACCTCCTGGATTTTGATGCTTGTTCCCTTTGCCATATTAGGGAAATTCTCTCCAATAATTCTCTCCAATATACCTTCTGCTCCACCCCCCTCTTCTTCTGGAATCCCAATTATTCTAATGTTGTTTCATCTTATGGTGTCACTTATCTCTCGAATTCTCCCCTCTTGGTCCAGTAGCTGTTTGTCCCTCTTTTGCTCAGCTTCTTTATTCTCTGTCATTTGGTCTTCTATATCGCTAATTCTTTCTTCTGCCTCATTTATCTTAGCAGTGAGAGCCTCCATTTTTTATTGCACCTCATTAATAGCTTTTTTTATTTCAACTTGGTTAGATTTTAGTTCTTTTATTTCTCCAGAAAGGGCTTTTATATCTCCCGAGAGCGTTTCTCTAATATCTTCCATGCCTTTTTCGAGCCCGGCTAGAACCTTGAGAATTGTCATTCTGAACTCTAGATCTGACATATTACCAATGTCTGTATTGATTAGGTCCCTAGCCTTCGGTACTGCCTCTTATTTTTTATGGTGAATTTTTCCACCTTGTCATTTTGTCCAGATAAGAGTATATGAAGGAGCAAGTAAAATACTAAAAGGGTGGCAAAGACCCCAGGAAAATATGCTTTAACCAAATCAGAAGAGATCCCAAATTGTGGCGGGGAGGGAAAGGGGATAAAAAGAGGTTCAGAAAGAAAGAAAGAAAAAAGAAACAATTAAAAAAGGAAAACAAATACAGAAAAAAATATAAAAAGAGAAATATATATATATTAGATAAACTAGTTTAAAAAAACATTAAAAAAGAAAAGGGTAAAAGTTAAAAAGAATTTAGCAGAAGAAGAGAAGAAAAAATTGAAAAAGAAAAAAAAATTAAATTAACTGCAAGACTAAAGAATCATGGGGAAAAAGCCATTAGTTCCGTGCTTTGCTTTCTCCTCCTCTGGAATTCCGCTGCTCTCCTTGGTATTGAAACCGCACTCCTTAGTAGGTGAACTTGGTCTTGGCTGGATTTCTTGTTGATCTTCTGGGGGAGGGGCCTGGTGTAGTGATTCTCAAGTGTCTTTGCCACAGGTGGAATTGCACCACCCTTACCAGGGGCTGAGTAATCTGCTCAGGTTTGCTTTCAGGAGCTTTTGTTCCCTGAGCCCTTTCTGTAGAGTTCCAGAGGATGGGAATATAAATGGTGGCCTCCCAGTCTCCAGCCCGGAGGAGCTGAGAGCCCGGGGTCCCACTCCTCAGTGCGCCCTCAGAGAATAGCACCCACTTACTCCCGTCTGCCTGACCTCCGGCGGAGCTCCGAGTTCACCGAGCCTGCGACCGGTTCAAGGTAACCCGAGCTCAGAGCTCACTCGTCGGCTCTGTCTCTGTAGCCGGCTTCCCCATTCTAATACCCGCAAGCTCTGTGACACTCAGACACCCCCGATCCTTCTGTGACCCTGCAGGACCTGAGGCCATGCTGACCCCTCATGGGCTTCACCCCGGTTTAGCCTCCGGAGCGATGTCCCTCAGCGGAAAAGACTTTTTTTTTTTTTAAGATTTTATTTATTTATTTGACAGACAGAGATCATAAGTAGGCAGAGAGGTAGACAGAGAGAGAGGGGGAAGCAGGCTCCCTGCTGAGCAGAGAGCCCGATGCGGGGCTCGATCCGAGGACCCTGGGATCATGACCTGAGCTGAAAGCAGTGGCTTAACTCACTGAGCCACCCAGGTGCCCCACCGCAGAACAGACTTTTAAAAGTCCTGATTTTGTGCTCCGTTGCTCCACCGCTTGCCGGGAGCCAGCCCCTCCCCCAGCCATCCATCTTCCCCTTGCTTTGGATTCACCTCTCCACCAGTCCTACCTTTCAGAGAGTGGTTGATTTTCTGTTTCTAGAATTGTTGTTCTTTTCTTCAATCTCCCATTGGATTTGTAGGTGTTTGCAATCTTTAGATAAGCTATCTAGCTGATCTCCTGCTAGCTGAAGTAGTCTCAGCCTGCTACTTCTCCGCCATCTTGACTCCTCCCCTGACATCATGTATATTGATAAAAGGATAGACACATAGACCAATGAAACAGAAGAGTCCAGAAATAGACTCAAACACATTTGATCAATTGATTTTTCCCAAAGTTGCAAAGGATTTGCCTTTTCAACAAATGATGCTGGAAACAATAGGAAATTCATGTGTCAAGAAAAATTTCTAATAACATTGACCCATTCTCACACCCTAAACCAAAATTTACTTGACAAGCATCATAGAACTGAAGAGAAAAACCTAGAATTAAGGAAACTGTTGGAAGAAAAATTAGAAAAAAATTTTTGTGACCTTGGGTTGGGCAGAGACCCCAGATACAATATCAAAAGCATGATCCGTTGAAGAAAAAATTAATAAACTGAACTGTATCAAAATTAAAATCTCTTCTTCAAAAAGCATTAAGAAAATGAAGACAAGTCCCAAACAGAAAATATTTGTAAATACAAACCTGATAAAGGACTAGTATGCAGTACATATTAAAAACACTCAAAAGTCAGTAACAGGAAAACAATGAAATGTAAAAATGGACAAAATTAGGAAGATACTTCATCCACGATACTTGAATGGTAATAAAAGCACATGAAAGATGTTAGAATCATTAAGTCATTAGGGAAATACAATTCAAAACACAGTGAGATACCACTGCATGCCTATTAAAATCGCTGAAATGGAAAAAGACTGCAGGGACAGAAATCAAGTCACCGGTTGCTCGTTGCTAGGATTTGGGTCAAGATACTGACTACTAAAGACAAGAGGCACCTGTACAGGTGATGGAAATAGTCTGTGGTGATAATGTCGTGTACAGGGATGTATAGTTGTTATAATTCAGCTGCATACCCAAACACCTTTACTAGATGCAAAATCACACCTCCATGAACCCGACCTTTTAAAAACAGTGATATTAGTGCTTGCTGGAGAGGCACAGGCCTTAGCCAGGCCAAGGACACAGAGCCTCTTTGAAGAGGAAGATAGAATCATCTTTACCCTGGAATGGGGCTGCAGTGGTAATGGTTTGCCAGGGGATCAACAAACAACAAAGGCAGACAAAAGGTACAAAGCTGTGGAGTTATAAAACGAGAGATCTGAAGATAATGGCACAACACATAAACAACTCCTATTGACCACTTAGGATATAAGAATTCCTTTTTTGGGATGCCTGGGTGGCTCAGTTGGTTAAGCATTTGCCTTCGGCTTAGGTCACGATCCCTGGGTCCAGGGATCCTGCCCCCTGTAGAGCTCCTTGCTCCGTGGGGAGTCTGCTTCTCCCTCTGCCCCTCCCCCAGTTCGTCTATCACTCTTGAATAAGAAAACTAAACCTTAAAAGAAAACACTTCCTTTTTTTCAGATTTTATTTATTTCTCAGAGAGAGGGAGAGAGAGCGAGCACAGGCAGACAGAATGGCAGGCAGAGGCAGAGGGAGAAGCAGGCTCCCCGCTGAGCAAGGAGACCGATGTGGGACTTGATCCCAGGACCCAAGCCGAAGGCAGCGGCTTAACCAACTGAGCCACCCAGGCGTCCCAACACTTCCTTTTTTTCTTTCCCTTTAGTAGTTTCCAGGTTTCTTTTCTTTTTTAAGACTTTTTTTGTATTTATTTGGCAGAGAGAGAGAGACAGCGAGAGAGGGAACACAAGCAGGGGGAGTGGGAGAGGGAGAAGCAGATTTTCCGTTGAGCAGGGAGCCAAACTCAGGGCTGGATCGCAGGACCCTGGGATCATGACCTGAGCCAAAGGCAGACTCTTAACGGCTGAGCCACTCAGGCACCCCTAGTTTTCAGATTTTTTATTTTTCCTCTCAATTTCAGTACCTTTTCCAGATAGGTAGATGCCTTTTATAAATTAATGGCAGAGCAAATCAGTGGCTACATCACTGAAATTCAACTTAATTCTCCTGGTTCTGCGTCTAATTCCTACCATGCTGACTTTCCGAAGTGTACTTTTTCAGCAGATTCAGCAACCCTTTCATTAAGAAGATGCTGACCATATATGAAAATCTTAAGGAGAAAAGGAAGTAACATGTACAGAATGGCTACCACATCAGAGGGACTGTAAAAGAGACAATTCACAAACACAAGCGCTTATGTGCCAGACATTGTGCTAAGTGCTTTACAAGTAGTGACTTCTTCCAACCATCATCATAACTATGTGTTAGAATCTATTATTATCCCCATTTTCAGGGAAAACTGAGGCACGGAGAAGTTAAATCGTGGCCACAAGGACATTACTGGGATCTGAGCCCAAGTAAATCACTCCTGGTGGCTCTGCAAACTGGCTCTCTGGGCTTGGTGCCTCTCCACAGATAAACTCGTGGGGTCCCCAGGCACAGAAAGAGGTGGGTATTACGGGATGCCTGGGTGGCTCAGTTGATTAAGCGTCTGCATTGGGCTCAAGTCATGATCTCGGGGTCCTGGGATCGAGTCCCACATCAGGCTCCCTGAGGGAGCCTGCGTCTCTGCCTCTGCCTCTTCTCTGTCTCCCACGAATAAATAAATAAAATCTTTAAACACACACACACACAGAAAGAAAGAGGTGGGAATTATGATCCCAGCTTCACACCTCAGACAACTAAACAGGGAACTGACAGGGAAAGCTGTGCTAACTTCCACCACGCTATATGGCTCTCCAGCAAAGCATCTAGAGATACAGCCAGTTTGGGACTTGTATTAGCATTAGCATACTTTATTCTCTGACACAAAGTTGGGTTACTCTGCTGTTAGCTGACATTTTTCCTACTATTCCAGAGCCACTCCATTTTCCAATAAATGAAGAGTAACATTTAAAAAAGAAAATAGGGGCGCCTGGGTGGCTCAGTGGGTTAAGCCGCTGCCTTCGGCTCAGGTCATGATCTCAGGGTCCTGGGATCGAGTTCCGCATTGGGCTCTCTGCTCGGCGGGGAGCCTGCTTCCTCCTCTCTCTCTCTCTGCCTGCCTCTCTGCCTACTTGTGATCTCTCTCTCTGTGAAATAAATAAATAAAATCTTTTTAAAAAAATAAATAAATAAAAATAAAAAAGAAAATAAACTCAGGAACTCAATAAACAAGAAATCCACGGTAATTATTTCTGAGATATCAAAAAAAAATCTTTTTTAATGTATATCAGCTTCAACTTTTCTATAGTCTTTCATGCAAATAGGCCATTCTATATCCGAAAACAGGCTGAAGCCACACACCAGGTAAGGACTTCAATCTAGACAGAAAGTTTCTTGCTTTTCTACTTAAGATTTCCAAGAGATGTGATCTTAACAAGATAAAGCTACTCTACCATCTGCCACTGTGTTTTTGCCCTCATAATCCTTGTGCCCTCATAATCCTTGTAAATGACCAGCATTAGAGCAAGACCTGGGAGTCCAGCATTGTTACATAATTAAAATAGATTCGTGTCTCCCTGCTATATAGCAATTTAGGGACTGCCTTTGTAAGACAGAATGGACACTTTCTGCAAGGAGACTTGGCAAGAAGTTGTAGTAAAGCAGCAGCTGCTCTTGCATGTTCTGTCTTCGGCTTCAGGATGTTTCCCATGGCCGGAACCACTCTAAGTCATCTCAAAAAGAAGTCTAAAGAAATCCACTAAAGAAATCCAGGGGACCTGAATTTTGAGTTCATGAGATGTTGCAGAATTGTTTGGTAATTTTAATTTATTTGCCCTTTGAGCAGTTCAAAGCATTCCACAAAAAATGGCAAGGCAGAGCCACCAGAAAAGGACACCTGATTTTCATGACAAATATGGTAATACTGTATTAGCTAGTGGAGCCAATTTCTGCATTGCTGTGTGGGCATATACAGCAACACAAATTGGAATAGCATGGACCCTATCCTGTTGGCAGAGTCGCCCCAAAGGAATGGAGAAATCAGTAATTATCCCAATTGGTGCAATACTGGTGTAAAACCAATTCACAATTGATGGCAAGTGAAAGCACTGTGTACCCATTAACATATGGCATGATTGAAGAAATAAAGTACATTTGAAACCTTAAAAAAAAACCCAGAATGGACAGATTTTGTGGAATGTGCCTGTTTGGGCTGAGAATTATCTGCACAATTATAATACTAAGATCAGGATACAGCTGTTTGTGACTAAGCCTAGACTCACCGAATAAGTACTATCCAAGCATTACATCACCAGGCATCTGTTTCCTGTTTTCATTATTCCCTCTATCGTTCTATCCTGATTTCCCTTCACCTGTAGGCCATAGCTACAATTAAGCAAGTCTTGTGTTTGCCTGTCTCCTTTTCCATCTTTAACACAGAGTGACTTAGTCATTGTGCATGAAGGGGAAGGGGAAGGAGAACCTAAGGGCCCTCAAAAGTGCTTGTGAGGCTGAAGGGCTTTTGCCTGGGGAATTCATCTTTACATGACTTACTTCTCCCTCATTTCCAATTATGAACTTTTCCTGTTGAGGCAATACCAGCTCCTCAGAAAGAGCAGTTGTGAACTGAATCACAAAAGGAAAACATCCAGCAGCACAAATAAGTTGAGGCACTAACTTACCTAGAGCAATGTCCCCACACTCTGGCACACAAAAAATGGTATCTCTTCGCTTTGTTTCCGTATCTCATGCCCAGGTACAGAATAGATGTGTTTAAATTTAAGGAAATTCATTTCTTTTTTAAAGATTTATTTGTTTGTTTGAGAGAGGTGGGAGAGAAGCAGACTGCCTGCAGATCGTGGAGCCAGATATGGCCAGAGGGTGACCCTGTGATCCAACCTGAGCCAAAATCAACTCAGACACCCAAACAACTGAACAACCAGGTGCACCTAAGGAAGTTTCTTTCTTTCTTTTTTAAACATTTCATTTGAGAGAGAGCATGAGTGGGGGGAGAGAGGGGAGAAGCAGACTTTATCATAAGGGCATTAGAGCTCAGAGACCCTAGAGGTCACTTAAAACATCTCTTGGATTATACAAAGTGTCACTGCATTTTACACAGTTAAGGTGAAATGACTCCTCTAATGGATCCTATTTGAAAATGGTTTAAGAAAAAAGGCACAATTTTAAATACCCTAATGAAAAATACTCAGAAAAAGTGTTTTTGAAATACATTAGATGTAGTAAGCAAAGTCAGAACAGTGCAACAGGCTATCCCTTTTTTATTTAAAAATAAATAAAAGACCCTAAACTAACAGTGGTTAAGTTACCTCTGAGAAATGGGTAATGGATTTTACTTCTTATGCTTTGTTTTTACATCATTTCAAAATAAGTATCTTTCATGACAGAAAGATTTGGGGGAACTTTTCCCAGCAGTGATTTTTTAAAAAACGTTAAAAAATAAAAATGTATTCTACTCAACATTTAGTGACTCACTATAATCATTAATAAAAACATTTTCTTTGGGGGCACCTAAGTGGCTCATTCATTAAGTGTCACCTTTGGCTCCGGTTATGACTCCAGGGTCTTGGAATGGAGCCCTAAGTCGAGCTCCATGCTCAGGAGTAAGTCCACTTCTCCCTCTCTCTCTGCCCCTCCCCCTGCTTGTGCAAAAGCTCTCTCAAATAAAACCTTAAAAACCAAAACATTTTTGTACCTTGCTGTTTTTCCTTGCAACCTATCATCTCTCTTCCTCCATACATTATACTAAATATCTGTTTAGATACCTAACATGGCAAGTGTAAGAGAGATTTATTGTTAAAATGTTTAGAAAAAACAAGCACAGAGAAAAAGTACATCACTCTTTGGACACTCTTTGGAGTTTTGTCATCATTCCTTTGGAAACATTTTCCTCACCAATATTGATGAATCAATCAACTTATTGACTTAATATTTCTTACTAAACTCAGCATTCCAGAATGGTGAATATACTATTAAGCAAACTTAAGAATTCTGCACTTTTTATGTTGTCTTTCACATCAGCTAATCTCAGGGTTGAAGTTTGGTCAGTACCAAAACAGTTGTCATCCCCCTGCTGGTTGTCTGATATATCCACTCTTACTTATACATCCTAAAGGAATTTTTCAGCTAAGAACATAAGCTACCAAAGTAAAAAGTTCAGCCTCCCCTGCAGAAGAGAATTTTATCCAAGTTCTGGCCAATGAGATTTACACATAAGTTTTGTGTGGCAGCTGCTGGGACACTTTCTTAGGAAAAGTTGGCTCTTATTGATTCCTATTTGGATCATGAAGATGCACATCTCACTCTATGGGTGGGAGAGCTAAACAGGGAGAAGCCATGGGCTCTGAGACTGTGGAGCTGAGCCAGCAATCAGCTCTGAAAGGTCTCAGACTTCTGTGAAAGAAAATAAATAAACTTTTATCTCATTCAAACCACTGTGATTTGTGGTTCCTATCGGTTGAGCCAAAACTAATCCTAAAAACCCAACTCTCACTTGGAATCTCTGAAAAATAAAAAATTTTTAAAAACTTTTGCCTGTTCTTGAAATTCATAGGTGATTATCATAGAAGACGGTCCTAATAGTGATTCTTGTAAGTTCTGGTTCATGAAGAAATGGCTTAATAAGCCAAATTATACAATCCTGGAAAAAAAAATTTAAATATACATACTCTAGGTGCATATATTACTTTATAAATTGAATGTCAGATCAGCAAAATAGAAGGTAAATAAATTAACAAAACAAAATATTGTATCATTTAGGCTTTTAAATTTTTTATTTTAAGAAAATAAACAGCCAGGAATAATTTTGTTTTCCTGTGGAAAAATTATGATTACTCAAGATTTAAATTACTCAAAAATTAATTGCAGCAGGATAAATTGAGTTTTTGTATGGTCCAGGTCAACACATCTTTGCAGAACTATATAAGCTTACTGACTGCTAAATCTTTTACATTAACGGAGTTTAATTTTCACATTACCAGTTGTTTCTATGGCTTATATAATCACTGAAGAGGTTTTCAAAAATCATTTAAAATGACTGAAAAAGGGGCGCCTGGGTGGCTCAGTGGGTTAAATCCTCTGCCTTCGGCTCAAGTCATGATCCCAGGGTCCTGGGATTGAGCCCCACATCGGGCTCTCTGCTCAGCAGGGAGCCTGCTTCCCCCACCTGCCTGCCTCTCTGCCTACTTGTGATCTCTGTCTGTCAAATTTAAAAAAAAAAAAAAGGTATTAAAAAATTTTTAAAAATTTAAAAAATTTTTAAAGAAATGACTGAAAAACAAGTCTCCAGTAACAATGAAGTAAAGTATGTTAGAATTAAACACTTCTTCAAGAAAATGGTTAATGGCTTAATCATTACTGTCTACTCTTACCAGATGAGTTAAGAAAATGAATTCACGGGGCGCCTGGGTGGCTCAGTGGGTTAAGCCACTGCCTTCGGCTCAGGTCATGATCTCAGAGTCCTGGGATCGAGTCCCGCATCGGGCTCTCTGCTCGGCAGAGAGCCTGCTTCCCTCTCTCTCTCTCTGGCTGCCTCTCTGTCTACTTGTGATTTCTCTCTGTCAAATTAATAAATAAAATCTTTAAAAAAAAAAAAAAAAAAAGAAAAGAAAATGAATTCACTTGGAGTTTTCACTTCAGTTTTGCTAGTAAATATTGTACTACTTATTTACTGGGTTTAACCCTTAAGCTCATACCCCACATCTTAATAATCCAGAGTTGAAGACGTTCCACTTTGACACTGGATAGCAGAGCTTCCTTGAGGCTACTGATGAAGATGGGCCACCATGAGTAACTAACTGCTTTAACCTCTACTGAGCGGGCTTAGCAATCCATCCCATTCCAGGGGCACCTGAGTGACTCAGTCAAGGAAGTGTCTTGCCTTCAGCTCAGGTCATGATCTCAGGATCCTGGAATCAAGTCCATCTGGCTCCCTGCTCAGCCACGAGTATGCTTTTTCCTCTCCCTCTGTGATCTCTCTTGCTCTCATCCTCTCTCAAATAAATACCTTTAAAAAAAAAAAAACTATTAAAAAAAACAGTTAATCCCATTCCACCTGCACATTTATTCTGATTTGCAAGAACAGAAACACAAGACCTGGACAAAAAGATCATGAAAAAAATGAACAAGAGATACCCTAAAAGTTACCATCTTCCTCTGGCAGAAAACCAGGGAATTTGTTTCTTTAATTGAGAAAGAACTCAGACAGATTCAGTTCCCCTATGTAGCCCTTCCTTATTCCATTTTTTATTTCAATTTTAGATAAAAATAGAAGACAAGATGTCTTATCAAGACAAGATGATGAGAAATATGTATGTTTCAGTCCATTTTCTTCCAGAACTTTTACAACTCTGCTTTCTTGGAAGGAAATTCATGAACTGTAATACTTGAGGAGATTTTCATCTGTAGGTTTTAGGATTTTCTTATCTGCCATATTCACCACCCATCCAGGCGCAAGACCAAAGAAAATCTGCCTTGGATCCTTTCGAGTACTAAGCATTTTGAAGAGTTCATCTTTAGTGATATCAGGTAAAACATAGCCATACTTCTTGGCAAGTTCAAGTCTCGCCTCAGGAAATTTGGCAGGATCGGCCAGGTAACCACGATTCTTTGCATCAGTATAATACGGTACCAGTGCTTCCGGCGGAAGCATTCGTTTTGGAATGGGTTGTCCACGTAGAAAGAATGGAACAGGTTTGCACAGAATTTCTGAAAAAAAATTAAATAAAAAAGAGATACAAATAATGGCTATACACATATGATTTTATTTTTAATTATTGATTTCTGAATACTGCCAAGAACTTCATTCCAAGAACTTTTTTTTTTTATTAAATAGGTTTATCTTAAGTAAGCAAATTGATATACTTCATTTTCAAATATTTGCATCTTGAAAATCAAAGTTATCCCTGGGTTACCAACAATTACTGAATTTCTAAACACAGGTAACATCAAATGGAAGTCCCATATTTAGAAACAAAAAACTTTCTTATGACATACTGACTGAGGTATATTAGAAGAAATCACACCATTAACAGGAGGCCCTAAAACAGAAATCTGAGGTATCCAAACCACAAGTCAAAGAGCTGGGAATACTTTTAAAATCCTCAAGTAAAAGCTGGTAGGAGACAAAGAGGGAGAAGAAAGGGACTGCAGGACACCTTACCTAGACTTCTGGGGTCATAGAAAGCTGTAGTAACAACACCACCATTTTTTTCGATTGCAGCAATGGCTAATTCTGAAGCCAACTGTACTTCAATATTAACTTTTGCCGTAAAGGTGTCAGCACCCTGTAATAGGTCAAAGCAAAGTCTGTTTGTAGACAGCTTGGCTAAAAGTAAGCATGGCACGCTTCCTTTTTACACTGCATTTTCTCCTCCAAAATGCTTATAATGCAACAGTAAATACCTCTGCATTAAGGTCCTACCAAACAACATGCAGTTGTTTTTTTTTTAATATGTTTTTAAGCCACTTTGTTTTGCCAATTTTCATCCTCCATAAGCAGGGATGACTACATTTTCATCTTATCTATTTAGCAAATAGCAATATAAGCATCCATCCCCAGCACTTCATTAATAGTAGACTATTTAATCCTCCTAACAACCTAATGATGAAATTATTGCTAGGCCAACTTCATAGATGGGAACACCAAAGCACAGAAAGGTTAAGTAACTTGTCAAGATCACACAGCTAGGATTTTTTTTTTTTTTAAAGTTTTATTTATTTCTTTTAGAGAGAGAGAGAGATAAAAAGAGTGAGTCTTAAGTAGACTCTGTACTGGGCACCAAGCCCCACATGAGGCTCAATCCCAAGACCCTAAGACCAGGACCGGAGCCAAAACCATGAGTCAGAAGGCAAAACCAACCCAGGCGCCCCTCACACAGTTAGGATTCTAACACAGGGGTCTAGTCACAGCACCTGTGTTCTTAAACACAACATTCTGCCATACTGAAATGAAAAAAAACCTACCTTCCTCATCCTTTAGTTAGCAAAAGACCAAGAGATTATTAGGGGACAAGTGGGCTGGAATCTTCTGAAGAACAAAACCTTTGACAACAGGGGCACCTGGTAGGCTCAGTCAGTACAGCATATGACTCTTGATCTTGGGGTTGTAAATTCGAGTCCCATTTTGGGTATAGGGATTACTTAAAAATAAAATGTTGAAAAAAAATCTGACAACAGGGGCGCCTGGGTGGCTCAGTGGATTAAAGCCTCTGCCTTCGGGCTCAGGCCATGGTCCTGGGGTCCTGGGATCAAGCCCCACATCAGGCTCTCTGCACTGCGGGGAGCCTGCTTCCTCCTCTCTCTCTGCCTGCCTCTCTGCCTATTTGTGGTCTCTCTCTGTCAAATAAATAAATAAAATCTTTAAAAAATAAAAAAATTTTAAAAAAAAATCTGACAACAGTATCTGACGTTGGAGGGATCAGCCCACTCTAGGAAAAAAGGCATAAGAATACAACAGAGATTCACTTTACATTTGCTATTGATTTTATTACAGACTCTAAAGGACTCTAAAAGAGTCTACTTTTCCCTAGTACAGTCAATACTAAAATATATAGAACTGAACTTTCCAAAATTCTGTTTTTAGTCACTTTTATTACGATGCACCACATTTTACTCTAATTTCAAAACAGATTCTAATTAAAAGATGCTGGTATTATCACTCTTTTTGTGATGATAGAATTTTTCTGCTATTGTGGTGGTTGAAACAAGCTCGCTCCCAATCAAGTTCCTTTTATTAATTATGAAGTTTTCATGTATTTCAAAAATATTCCATCAGTGCTAAGACACATTTTCTCACATTTTTTTCCATCCATGATACTGGCCTGCATTTTCAGAATCAATGGCCCCTTTGACTCAATAAAATAAGGTCTTGTCATATTATTCGTGAATTTTAATAACTACTCTAAATTGCCCAACTATTTCCCTATTCTTGGGCATTAGAGTTAGTTCCAGCATTTTCAGTATTATAAATAGCATTTTTAGGAATGTCTTTTTATTAGTTAGATTTCTTTTACTATTCCTTGAAAACATATGTTCTGAAGTTGGTAATTTTGTGCTGAAAGAGTAAAACAGTCTTATTACCCATTACTTATTGGAAATCAAATCCAGAAAAGGTCAACCAATTTACAGAGCTACCAATGATATGTAACTAACTGTACTTACTCAATTGTTGCCCTGGTATAGTTTTCAGGATTATTTTCCTTATTTAATATAGACACATGCCTGAAAACTGTTGGAATGTAGCATTTATTGGCTAACAAAGTCAAAGATTTTTCCTTATTAATTTACATGTGTATTCCCTTATATAGCCAGAATAGAATACTGAGACTTGAGTATTTTGTATTCTCTTTTCAAATCATTTTATTTGGAAAACTTTTATCCATGAAGGTTCACTTTTTCAAAAGGACTCTAAAAGGTTTTTCCATAAGCACATGCTTCCCTCTAGTGGACACGACATTACTTACATAACTGTATTACTGACTTAGAAAAAACAAAAGTATTAATGAACAAGTTAAATTGTTGATGAAACTCTTGGCTAATTTCTATAAATAGAAAACTTTGTTGCAACTGGAACTGGATTTGATTCATTCCTTTTCTCCATAACTAATTATCATGATCCAGTATTTCCAATAGTGAAAATATAGCAATGAACCAAAGTACTTGTCCTCAAAGAACTTACATTACAGTGAAGGAGGGAATGAAAACATAAATGCCCTACTTGATAATAAAGGTCAGGTATTCATATATTCAAAGAAAAGTACTTTGGGCAAGGTAAAGCAGACAAAAGTATGACTGTTGTGGGGGGTGGAGGGCGGTGGTGAGAATTCTTTTACAAAAGGATGTCAAAAAAGATCTTCCTGATAGGGCACTTAACAGAGAACCAAAGGGACTGAGGGAGCAAGCTGAAAAGATACATGATAAAGAACCCCAGAAACAGAGTACAAAGGACCCTCAGTACAGCATGCCAACTTCCTCAAAATACAATCACTACGGGGCACCTCGGTGGCTCAGTGGTTTAAGTCTCTGCCTTTGGCTCAGGTCACGATCTTAGGGTACTGGGATCGAGCCCCACATCGGGCTTTCCACTCAGCGGGGAGCCTGCTTCCCCCTCTCTCTGCCTGCTTGTGATCTCTCTCTGTCAAATAAATGAATAAAATCTTTAAAAAAAAATACAATCACTACTATGTAATGGTGATATGACAACTCAAAAGAAAAAAATTTAAAAAGCAGAGTACTGATTATATGAAATTCAGATAAAGCCTTCTATTAACACTAAAAAATCTAGCCCAGACTTACCTCCTCTACCAGCTGGACACCATAATCCCGTTTAAGTGGCTGGACAGTCACACCTCTCCCATTGACAAGCTGAGTTAAGTCAATAGGCTGAGTAGGATCCACTCGACCCAAATCAATTAGATATTGCAATCTATTGAGACTCAAAGGCTGATACTGGCGTCTGAAGCTACAAAACAAAGTAACAATTGGAAAACTCAGTCAAGCTTATCTTCCTATAATTTCTTCAAATCAACTCAAAGCTTTGTCCTGTATTTTCCTCCATCAATTTAGATGACTTAACAAAATAAAACCCTCCTGGGACACCTGGGTAGCTCAGTGGGTTAGGGTCTTTGCCTTCGGCTTAGGTCATGATCCCGGGGTCGAGGATTGAGCCCCATGTCAGGCTCTCTGTGGGGAGCCTGCTTCCCCCTCCAGCCTGCCTCTCTGCCTACTTGTGATCTCTTTCTCTGTCAAATAAATAAAATCTTAAAATAAAATAAAATAAAACCCTCCTGAGTACAACAGAAATATAATATTGCTTCATTTTTGCTAGTGAAACAAAACTAGTATTTTTATTTCACTAAAATAACTTGCCACTCTAAGCATTTACTTCACTCATTTAAACAAATTTGTCAAAAATGTAACCCTTTATTCAAATGATGCATTAATGGAGCTTAAAGTAACAAGAGTAGTTTTCCTTTACTGAGTGACTAAAATTTTCCAAATTTTTATAAATATTGTTGCTCAGCCTCTAACCAACCACAGAAGCAGGCATTCCTATCTCCATTTGCAGGTCTGAGTACAAAGTCTGTGCTTTTTTTCCTACTAATCCAGCTGAAATTTCATTACCAAAAATGTTTCAGAGAAACAGCAACAAAAGTTTGTTTCAAAGTGAATTCAAATTTCTACCAAGCTATTTTTTTGTTTTGTTTTGTTTTGGTGACTGTCAGTGAAAATTAGGGATTTTTACTTTAAAAAACAAAGCAATCTCACCTATGACCTTCATTAAACCCATATTTTGGGATTCGAAGGTAAAATGGAGTCTGGCCTCCTTCAAAACCCAGTCTGGGCCGTGTTCCTCTCTGACGCTCTCCTTTATGGCCTCGACCACATTTTCTACCTCTTCTCTGACCTCTTCGTCTTCTTTCCTAGGAGGACAGAAGAGAGTTTTGTATGATCTGCAGCTGCATTTTTAAATTGTATTTTATCTTTTCACCAGATATTTTTTTGTGATGCCATTCATTTATTCAATCAATCAGTACTGGCTAACACTACTATGTGTCAAGCACTGTTCTCGTTTCTCTAACCCCCAAACACTCTTAAGTTAGCATCGTTGCCTCTAAAGAGGTAGTGAATTCTTGTAACCAAAGTCCAAGCTGTGTTTCAAAGGCAAAGTCCCAAGGAGGAGATGGACGTAAGAATTCTGTGATAGACTGCAACTGAAAAAAATCCTAGAATCAAACATCCCCAACAAACAAGGTTTATTCCGTATTCCAAAACATTTATTTTGGAATTGTAAATACATTAGCGTTATGCATGTATATTACTGAAACATTAATTTGTACAGAAAATATTTTTCTAAAATTAACTTTCTCTCACTTCCTGAAAACAAGGAACTGATTCCTTAAAAACGACAGTATATCCCCGTGCCTGGCTCGTCAATGGGCCAGGCAAGCGACCCCTGATCTCAAGGTTGTAAATTAAAGCCCCACATCGGATACAGAGATTACTTAAAAATAAAAGCTTTCAAAAATTAGATAAATAAAAGGCAGTATGTCAACAGCTTTTCTATGTATATCCAGTGATTTGCAGAGGCATTTACCCTAGTCAGTTAAAATCTTTCCCACGAAAATAAAGATACTAAGAACATACTTCATTTTAAATTCAATTTTCACTGAGACTATCATTTTGTAGTTTCTGTGACTTCACTCCTCCGCCCTAATTAACGTAATTATGGTTTAAAATATAAAACTTACTAAGAATTGGGGCCATATGGGAAGACTCTCCTCTATGCAGTTAAGGAGAACAAGGGCTCGGCAACTCTAGTTCATCCCAACACCCTTTTGGAAAAAAGAGCCCCCGAAAACGACGGGGAGGGAATGGCCGCTTCCATCGTCCCAGCCCCCAGCGATTCCCCGCACCGCCACCAGCTAGTTACCGGTTTCCTGGAGCCCGGATTCGGCTTTAGGTTGGCTAAGCTCACACGGGGCAGAGCCCGGAGCAGGTCCAGGGCCCGAGCCCCTGCGCCCTGCACCCTACCAGCCATTAGCAGCAGGGCCAAGCCCCTGCAAGGTCGCGGGGGTGGTCTCAGAGCCCACGTGGTCTCCCGGAGCTCCTTTACGGCCGCAGCACCGCCCCTGTCGTACCGCAGGAATTGCTGAACTTTCTGTCGCACGCCGCGCCAGTGTCCCGGAGTAATTGGATAGCTTCGGAGGTTACGCAACATTGTTGTCTCAGTGTTCCTCGGCGTTTCTAGTGTTTAGTTCACTGGTGGTGTGAGCATAGTTGCAGATCGTGCGTTGGCCCCGTCTCTGAACGTACGTTTTCTCCCGCTTCGTAAATGCACGCATTGAAAACGCTGTGCGGTAGGGAATCTTTGAGTCCGTGTTTGGCCTGGAATATTTTGTCCTGGGGTCTTGTAGTCCTTATGAGGCAGTGTGTTTTCTGAGCTCCACGTAGAGCCTGGAATAAAATAACGTGAGCGCTAAACCATTAGTTTTGAACTTCGTTTTAATTACGCGCTATGAGATACGAAAATAATACCCAAGATCCAGTTTTTTTAAATGCCTGGCAGGGGCGCCTGGGTGGCTCTGTAGGTTGAGCATCGGACTGGTGGTTTTGGCTCAGGTCACGGTCTCCCGGTCCTGGGATGAGCACCGCCCCGCCCCACCCTGGGCTCCTGCTCAGCCAGGTGTCTGCTTAGTTTTTTTCCTTCCCTCCTGCCTCTCCTCCCGCTGGAGCGCGTTCGCGCGCGCGCTCGCTCTCTCTGGAGTAAGTAAATCTTTAAAAAATAAAATAAAATGCCAACCTGTGAATAAGACTTAAACTGTACATTCTTTTCCCTGTTTACCTACAGATATTGCCTTGGCGGAAACACTGAGATAACTAACTTCACTTATTATTTAAAATGTTAGGAGCCATATGGGCGCTGTGCGTCAAATGCGTTGAGTCAGCCTGATTAGATTTCTCTGAACCAGTCCTAGAGGTAGATGTTTGTATTTTTTACACTCGGGGAAGGTAAGGCTCGGCAAAGTCAAGTAGTTGGACCAAGATCTGACAACAAACCGCAGAGCCAGGATTCACTTGCACTGCCTCCTTACAAAGTAGTAGGTTTTTGTTTTTTTTTTAATATAAAATTGCAGCCCAAAACACATACCATTATTTTCACTCAAAAAATAATCAGCTTCCCTATTTTTGTTTTAAGGGAGTATAATACAGAAGACCATGTTCCTTTTTTATTCTTTTTACATTTCACTGTCTTAATGTGGAGTTGTTCTTCTGTTAGTGATAACGAATAGTGAAGGTGAGAAATAAACGTTTGGAGGAGAAGTACTATGTTTGACTAAACCTTTTTGAAGTTATTTGAAATGAAGTGTAAAAAAAAAAGGTGCATTTATTTCTTTAAGCAATATTTATGAGCAAGTCACTAACTTGTTCCTAAGAAATATACATAGATGAAGTCAAATAGGATCTTGCTCCCAAATTTAGGAGAGGAAACTTAACAAAATTGAGTATTTTTTTTTTTTTAAGATTTTGTTTCTGAGTAATCTCTACACCCAACATGGGGCTTGAATCCACAACCCTGAGATCAAGAGTTGCTGACTCCACCAACCAAGCCAGCCAGGTGCCCCCAAATTGAGTATTTTTTAAAAGGTAAAAGAGTGCCTGGGTGGCTCAGTTGGTGAAAACTCTTCCTTCCATTCAGGTCATGACCCTGGGGTCCTGGGATTGAGACCCAGGTCCAGCTCCCAGCTCAGCAGGTAGTCTACTCCCTCTCCCTCTGCCCCTTCCCCACTTCCCCACTCGTTCTCTCTCTTTCTTTCTCACCCCCCCCCAAAAAATCTTTCTTATAAAAATGAAAATAAAAGTTAAATGAAAAATACAAATACGACCGTGAAATAATACACAGTACAGACTATATGGAAATACAAAAGAAAATACAGGAAAATAGGAGCTAGTTCCTGACTTGAAGTGCCTCAATTCAATAAATTTTATCTTTTTTGTTGTTAGAAATTTCGTACACTTCTGGGAAGGAAACCGCAAAATATGTTGCACAATATGCCCTAATCTGTAGAAAGAGTCAATTATTTTCTTCACCTAGAAAGTCATTGCTTGCATTAAGTAGAGTGTTAATACTAATAACATTTTTTAATCAGACAAAAACTTTTATTGAATAAATGAGATACAGGAAACATAAAACTATGTGCTGCATTTCTTGGAAGTAGATGTTCTTCAATGTGTAGGTTACATAATGTTATTACTAGACATCAGTTAATAGTGGAAATAATTGTTAATTGTAAGCTACCTATTTATCCCATATCCAAAATGTTTATGAAGCATATAAAACTATCAATTGGATGAGTATTATCTGTGTTGTACAAACATAAATTAAGGTTGTGTGGTAAGTCAGTCAGTCATCCTAACCTTCACCTATATAAGTATACACCATCATTATTGCATGAGAATATTTGTTAAGCACCTGCAAGACTATATTTTTAGGGGTCATTTTCAGGAATCAGTTCGTTAAGCACCTCCAGAACTGCGATATTACAAAATACCCTATTTAAATCTTCAAGTAGACCTCATAATAAGAAAACATCTCAATAACTTTTATCCTGATTTCAGCCTGAGTTAATAATGACTACTGAATCATTATATAAAAAGAATGAAATGAATCCTGTAAAGATGGTATGATTCAAAATCCCTTGGGAAGGCCTCTTTCCCACACTTCTGAATAATCTTCCTCCACTTATCCAAGGGTCTTTAACAGTCTAATACAGATTAATTCCTTTGAACTCATTTAAAATGAAAATTCTCAAAGTAAATAGAGAGTAAGAGTTGGGGGGTGAAAATAGAGGGATAAATCCATCATACAAGGTACTTTACATGAACCATATGTAATAGACTACTAAGTGAAGAATCTGATCCACTGAATTTACCTCTGTTTCTGAGATGAAAAAGTAACAAAACAAAAACATGCACATAAAACTCTCTTCCTAAGTGGAATAACACATTAAAGAGTATTTGGCAGGGATGGGAACATGAGGAAAAAATTTTTAGTTATTAGATCATTACTGACTTTTAGTATGAGCCAAGAACAAGTCATTTTTAGAATGAGCCCAAGAATAGGCTTATTTTGTGTTTATCAAAGTTGAGAATCAGAAAAAAATGGAGATGAGATTTCCTTAGTGAATAGGGGAGGAAGTCAGAGCGGGGAGTGAGTGTATCCCTTTGATATTGGGAGGAAACAGTACCCAAATGGCTGAGAAGTGGACATGGAAAGGGGATGGAAATAAATGTCACTTTGATAAAACCTACCAACTTTTATCAAAGGTTGGTCCTGACATAGGTCTTCATTCACACTTAAATAGTTCTTGCTTTAATTTTATTAAAGTATAAAAGCATACATTTGTTTGGAGAAAAATAGTATAGGAAGAGTTTCTAATGAGAAACCAGAATTCTCCATAGGCAATCACTTTTAACTTTCCATTTTTATTTCATCTGGTGATTGCCTCCACATTTATTTTATTAAAATATTTTTTATTTTTATTTATTTATTTTTTAAGATTTTATTTATTTATTTGACACAGAGAGAGAGAGACACAAGCAGGCAGAGAGGCAGGCAGAGAGGGGGCTGGAAGCAGGCTCCCCACTGAGCAGAGAGCCTGATGTGGGGCTTGATCCCAGGACCCTGAGACCATGACCTGAGCCAAAGGCAAAGGCTTAACCCACTGAGCCACCCAGGCACCCCTGCCTCCATATTTATAATTTAAACTACATCACTAATTGTTTGATCAATTTTTGACATTGTATATTCACCTGTCTTAAGATAGATGAAGACTTAGATCATTTAAACTACTTTCTAGTATTTTAGTTCTACCACGGTAAATGTATAATTCTTTTTTAAGATTTTATTTATTAGAGAGAGAGCACGAGTGGGCGGGGCAGAGAGAGAGACTCTTAAGCAGACTCTGTGCTCATTGCAGAGCCCGATTTGGGGCTCCATCCCAGGACCCTGAAATCATGACCTGAGTGGAAACCAAGAGTCAGATACTTAACCCACTGTGCCACCCAGATCCCCAGTAAGTCTGTAATTTAAATAACGTGTGTACTTTAGGGGCTCCTGGGTGGCTCAGCGGGTTAAAGCCTCTGCCTTCAGCTCAGGTCATGATCCCAGGGTCCTGGGATCGAGCCCCGCATCGGGCTGTCTGCTCTGCGGAGAGCCTGCTTCCTCCTCTCTCTCTCTCTGCCTACTTGTGATCTCTGTCTGTCAAATAAATAAATAAAATCTTTAAATAAATAAATAAATAAATAAATAACGTGTGTACTTTAAATATCTATTGCTCAAATTTTCAACTATCAAAAGTATACAGCAGCTCCTTACTCCATGTAAGATGAAGATACTGACACATCTCAGCTCTCACACTTTTTTGCTCCCTCTACTTATAACTTCTAGCTACATATTTTCTTTAACATTGTCATGGATATAAACAAGAAGCTACAACAATTACGGTACTTGCTCTTTCTATAGAGCAATTTTCAGTATTTTTCTCTTTCGGGTCCACAAAGAACTGGCTTTCAGACTGATAGGCTTTCTTTAGATTCAAGATCACAGACCCCCAAAATGGTCATCCTATCCCAGTGTTCTAGAAAGCTTACTTTTTCAGTCTCCACAATGACTATTTTGTACCTTCTTTCTCATCCAACAAATTTCACTTCTAGTTTAGAAAAAGAAGTCATGGGATAAGTCATTTTCCACATCCCATCACCAAATGTTTAATCCTTCCTTTCATTGCATATATCCTCTGTATATTAATTATACCTCAATAAAGCTAAAAAAAATTGAAACTCTGTTCTCTTAAATGAGTGCTGTGGTGCCTGGATGGCACAGTTGTTTTAAGTGCCCAGCTGTTGGTTTTGGCTCAGGTCATGATCTCAGGGTCCCAGGATCCAGCCCTGAATGAGGTAGAGTCTGCATGAGATTCTCTATTCCTCCCCCTCTTCCCCCTGCCAAATAAAGAATTTTTTTAAAAGCATGCTTAGAAGTTTTCAAGGCAGTTGACCATTTTGTCCTCAAAATACTTTCTTTGTTCGGTTTCTGGATAGCCCACATTTTTGGTTTTCTTCTTCCATCCTGGTTGATCTTTTCCCCTTTTACTAGGTCCTCCTAATCTGCCCTCTAAATGTTGAAATTTATCTTTTCTATGCAGATATTCTCTCAAGGTGATCTTAAATGATTTATTAATTCTCAGGTTTATATCTTCATCTCAAATCTAAGTTCAACTTGTATGTATCCAGCAGCTTAATTGATATCTTGACTAAGAGGTCAACAGAGGATTCTAGATTTCCAACTCTTTTCCATAGTCTCCCCCAAACTTCTTTGCCTTTATATTCTCCACCTCAAAAATGGCACCTCCACTTCCCTAGTTATTAAAGCCAAAAACCTGAGAGTCATTCTTTATGCCTATTTCTGTATTTTTCCACATGAACAAGCCTAATCTCTTTGACCCACAAATACCATGCTGATTCAACCCACCACCATCTTGCCTAGAATAATGCTACAGCCTACTGATGATCTCTTTTTACTTCTACTGCCACCTCCTTCCAGTCCATTCTCCAAAAGTAGTCAGAATGCCATTACTTTTCAGGTGCTTTACATTGCACCTGAATAAAATACAAACATCTTACCATGGCCTATGAGAATCAGACTGGTCTGATTCCTTCTTGTCACTCTATCCCCAAAATGCTGGGGATACTTCAGTGAATGAAAGAGGTAACTTATGGAGTTGTCGGGGGGTTGGGGAGGGGAATACAATAAATAAGTACAAATAAATAAAACTATTTCTGAGAATAAGGAGTACCATGGAGATAATTAAAAAGGGGATTGTATTACGGTTTAACTGGTATTTCTGGTGTCTTTTAGACTGAGTGGTCAAAGGTTGCCTCTCTGAAGGGACATTTGAACTGAATGACACAAAAGGATTTTTAACATCTTCTAAGCAAAAGTTTATTTCTTAGTTATATTATAATCTTACTGAACATCAGCTGGGAACTCTGGTCCTTATCTAGGACTAATTCTAGGACTAAGGATGAGACAGCAGACACATCCTGAAACTTGAAGGTTGCTGTGACAAATGGAAAGAGGATTCTGGAGGGTCTGACACAGAATGGAAAATTCTGGTCCGGAAGTGACACACTTTTCTTTTCCACCTACCGTGTATTGACTGGAACTACTCACATGACCTCACCACCCCCCCACCAAAAAAAAAAAAAAACTGGGAAGTGCAATCCTACCATGTCTTAGAACATAGAAAATCATAAATATTTGTTATTTATTCATTTATTTAGAGCATGTGGGAGGAGCGGAAGGAGAGGAAGAGAAAAAGTCTCCAGCAGACTCCAAGCTGAATGGGGAGCCCAACTCAAGACTCAATCCTAGACCCTGAGATCACAACCTGAACTGTAATCAAGAGTCAGATGCCCAACCAAATGAGCTACCCAGGCGCCCCCAGAAATATTTGAAAAAACGTTAACAACTACCATAGTCCTTCATGTTCACAATGGAAAATAAAAAAGAAGGCAAGGCACAGATACATGCTTGGTAGTAGCAAGAGTTCTCCCACAACTATATAATGTCATGGTATTGCTAGGTCCGGTCCCTCTGGTAGTTGTAGAATAGAAACAGAAGACAGTTTGGTGAGCCTTTCCAAATCTTTCTGGTATCCAATCCTAAGACTGAGGAAATGGTTTCTTACTATTTTATAGAGCTGGAAGAATGAATCCATAGAATGTTACCTAACTCTCCCTACTAAGGATTTCAGTTTGCTCAGATTCAGTCAAGCTGCCTTAAATTATCTAAAAGTTATGAACAGTCTGGAAATATATATACTCTCAATAACAACATTTCAGAGCAAAAATCAAATAAATGAACACAAGACTGGATCATTGATTTTTTTATGACTAATTTCAAGGCTATTTCTTGCATATTACACATACATTTGGAGAGAGAACAAAAGTTTCATTCAAGGTTATAGATGCCACTAAGACATTCATGTTGTTTCTTTTAACTTTTTCATGGTTCCTTCATCTTAAAGGAGAAAAAAAACACCTTAACCCTTTGTCCTGTTTGAACTCTTTCGATTATGAAATATTTCAAGACTGATGTTAAGTATAACAGCAAGCTGAATACCTAGGTATCTACCACCCACCTTATGAAATAAAATAGTATATATATATAGAGAGAGAGAGAGAGAGAAAGTTGTCTTTTTTAAATAGTCACATTCCTCTTTCTGCCAGCTTCCCCAGAAATAGTCACTACTCTGAGTTTAGAATTTATCCTTCCTATACATTTCTTTGTACTTTCACTATACCTCTATATATTCATTATCAATATATAATACTTTGAAATTTTGGCTTCTGGAAATGATGGGGTAAAAACAACTGAATAATAATTTTTAAAAAGAACAAGATTTTTCTTGTCAGCACACACAACTAACCAACCAGAAAAAATATACAGCATAATGGTTTTCAAATATTAGAAAACAGGCACTTCTCTGAGGAAAATGAAACAAAAGATTTGAGCTATATTATTGCTCCAACTTATAGCCTTCTTTCCAGGCTACTTGCAGGGAGAAGTACCCAAACAGAGCCCTTAGGTCTCCCAGAGGTGAAGAGACAGAGTTCATAGAGGGAAAGTTTACTAGCATTTATAGAATCAAGTATGAGGGATGAGAAAGCTGCACAGGGAGAGCTCCAAATGAGCACTGGTCACACATGTGTTTGAAGAAACTACTTAAGACCAACCCTCCACCCCCCAAAAAAAGACCAGGAGAAAGATTCAAGCAGAGCCTTTTCAGAGCTCAGACAGGGCTAGGAAAACTTTATGTTATCACTAGCACAGGCACACGTGCTTACACACACACACACAAATCTCCTACCACAAAGACTTTCTCAAAATGATACTAAGTGTTGGGACTGAATTAGTCCTATACTATAATGGACCTACCTAGCAAAACAAAAAAGCAAGCCTCAAAGAGACCAACTGAACAAGTAAATTAACTGCATTTTAAAACAAAGCCTAAAAATATTTCAGGTAAAAAAATGCAGAAACTCCAACAACTAACAAAATAACAAAAATTAAAATTCATAATATTTGGCATTTTGTAAAAAATAAAAAAATAATAAATTAAAAAAAGAAAATATTACCAGATATGAAAAGAAGCAAGAAAGACATGAAATTTCAAAACCAATCAAGGGGCACCCGGGTAGATCAGTGGATTGGGCCTCTGCCTTTGGCTCAGGTCATGGTCTAGGTCCTGGGATAGGCCCCACATCGGGCTCTCTGCTCGGTGGGGAGCCTGCTTTCCCCTCTCTCTCTGCCTTTCTCTCTGCTTGCTTGTGATCTCTCTCTCTCTGTTAAATAAATAAATAAATAAATAGTTTTTTAAAAATTAAAAAATAAAAACCAATCAATACAGGGACGCCTGGGTGGCTCAGTGGGTTAAAGCCTCTGCCTTTGGCTCGAGTCATGATCCTAGGGTTCTGGGATCGAGCCCCACATCAAGTTCTCTGCTCTACAGGGAGCCTGCTTCCCTTCCTCTCTCTCTCTGCCTGCCTCTCTGCTTACTTGTGATCTCTGTCTGTCAAATAAATAAATAAATAATCTTAAAAAAAAAAAAACCCAGTCTATATAAATAGATCCAAAGATGATAGAAATAATTGGCAAAAATGTTTAAACCTTTAGAATAAATATAGTTCATATGTCCAAGGAGGAAGGTTGAGCATTTTAAGGAGATACAAAAGAGGCTGGAAAAATCTATTTCCCAACAATGTAAATATACTTAACCCTACTGAACTGTATACTTATAATGGTTAAGATGGTAAATTTTATGTTATTTGTTTCACCACAGTTAAAAACTTTGCTAATCTAAAAGACAACCAAAAAAACAAAAAAAAAACCAAAAAAAAAAAAAAACCACAAATAAATGTCTAGAGATAAAAAATAAAATGTCTGAGAAGAAAATGGTATGGCTAACATTACCAAAAAGTTATATACTATAGAAAAAGATTTACTAACTTAAAGCCTTAATAGAAATCATCTAAAATGAAACAGAGGAAAGACAGGAAAAAAATATATCAGTGAGCTGTAGAGCAACAACAAGTATCCTAACATTAGATATAATTGCATTCCCAGAAAGGAGAAGAGACCATGGGAAAAGAAATTTTGAAGAACTAATGGATGAAATTTTTCCAAATTTAATTAAAACGATTAACTCATATGTCCAAGAAGCACATTAAGCTCTGAGCAGAATAAACTAGAAAACACTACCAAAGTACCTGATAATTATATTGCTTAAAATCAGTGATAAGGAAAAAACTTAAAAGCAGCCAGAAATACAAGACATGTACAGAAAAATGAAGGTAAGAATGACAACAGATTTCTCTTTGGAATGACTGAGAACCAGAAGACAATGAGACAACACTATTAAAATGCTCAAAGAAAAACCATAGCCACCTAAAAATCTATATGCAGTAAATACACATTTCAGGAATCAAAGTAAAATAAAGACTATTTTAGACATATCAAAGCTTTAACTCATTTGATTAAATGTTTGTACGTGATGTGAGATAGCTGTCCAACTTCATTCTTTTGTGTGTGGATATCCAGCAGACAACTAAATTTTGACAAAGATACCAAGGAAATTCAAAGAGGAAATTATAATCTTTTCAGTGACTGATGATGGACAATCAGCCAAATGCAAAAAGAAGTCTCAATCATCATTTTATACCACATGACAATATTAGTTCAAGATTGATCATAATAAATATCCTAAATATAAGAGCTAAAGTGATAAATCTTACAGAAGAAAACATAGGAGAAAATCTTAGTGATTTGGAGTTAAGAAAAAATTTCTTAAATTCTAAAATCAAATACATAAACTATAAAAGAAAAATTGATAAATTTGACTTTGTGAAAATTTAAAACTCCTACTCTTTAAAAGACATTTAAGGAATGCCTGGATGGCTCAGTTGTTAAGCATCAGACTTTGGCTCAGGTCATGATCCTAGGGTCCTGGGATTGGGCCCCGTGTGGGGCTCCCTGCTTTTGGGAGGCCTGCTTCTTCCTCTCCCACTCCTCCTGCTTGTGTTCCCTCTCTCACTATCTCTCCCTCTGTCAAATAAATAAAGAACATTTTAAAAATAAAGAAATAAAATAAAAGACACTTAAGAATTAGAAGTTCAGTCACAGATTGGGAGAAATAATTTTTTTAAAAGATTTTATTCATTTATTTGACAGACAGAGATCACAAGTAGGCAGAGAGGCTGGCAGAGAGAGAGGAGGAAGCAGACTCCCTGCTGAGCAGAGAGCCCAATGTGGGGCTAGATCATGACCTGAGCTGAAGGCAGAGGTTTTAATCCACTGAGCCACCCAGGCGCCCCGGGGAGAAAGTATTTTTAAAACATGTATCTGACAAAGTGTTTGAATCTAGAATAAATACATAATTCTTAAAACACAATAATGTTGAGACAACCCAGTTAAAACATGAACAAAAGATTTGATCGGATATGTAAAATAACTATTTTGGAAAATATTATGCCAAGTTTTTAAAGACTTAAAGCTTCACCTTCCACATGATTCAGCAGTGCCACTCCTAAAAAAAATGTGAATTTATGTTCACATGAAAACTTATATAAGATTGGTAAGATAGAAGCTTTCTTTGAAATAGCCGAAAACTGAAAACACCATAAATGCCGACCATGTGTGAAAGGTTAAACAAATCATGGTATGTAATGGAATGCTACTTAGCAATTTAAAAAATGAACAATGGATGCAACAGTATGGCTAGATCTCTAAATAGTGAGGCTGAGTGAAAGAAGTGCTAGAAAATGCAAATGAATATATTGTGACGAAATAATCAGAGGATTCCCAGGGATGTGCCACAGAGGGAAGAAACAGAAATAGATTATAAACTGGCCCAAGAGAACTTTTCTTTATTATTTTTTTTAAAAGATTCTATTTATTTATTTGAGAGAGAGCAAGCATGAGAAGGGAGGAGGCGCAGAGGGAGAGGGAGAAGCAGACTTACCCAAGAGCAGGGATGCAGAGCCCAGGTCCCTGGATCATGAAATGAACTGAAGGCCAACACTTCATGGACTGAGCCATGCAGGCGTCCTGATCCCAAGAGAACTTCTGTGTGCAATGGCTATGTTCATTATTTTGTTTGTAGTGATAGTTAGAGGAGTATATAATAAAACAAAACTCATCAAATTGTACACTTTATATATGTGCAGTTCATTGTACGTCACTTTAGATTTCAAAACTGCTGAAAGAAACAATACATTGTAACTTAGTGTGCTTTTTAAGCCTATTGTAGAGTTTTTTGTTTGTAGTTTTTTAAAAATTCAATGTTGTTTTTGAAATCTATTCATGTCACCATATTACCTATATTCATATATTTTCACCTTTGTATAACATTTCATCATATGAATATAATAGTAAATTCATCTATTTTCCTGTCAATGAATGTTTAGGTAATTATTGGTTTTTCACTCTATGAAGCGGTGCTTTTAATATTCCTATATGTCTCTCTGTGCATATATATGTAAGGGTTTCTAACAGAGTAGGGCTGTTGGTCATAGCTACTGTTAACCTTAAAAAAACAGAAACTGCTAGTTATTTTACCAGCAAAAGATGGGTTTATTCAGGAATAAAAGAGAATTATAATCTGGGACAAATAAGCTATGGCAAAACCATAGGCAAGTCCAGGGAACAAAGAAGAGGTGCCCTTTTTTAAGGAGAAAAGAGGTAGGTTGGGAAGGTTGTTATAAACTGAAAGTTCATCGAATAAATTGGGAATTTGACTTCCAGGGTCTTCTGCGTTTTTTGCACTGTTGGGTGGGCAGGGGAAGGTAAAGAAAGTGGTTCTTCCTTAGGCTGGTCTAGTAGAGGAGTATCCACCTGCAAGAGAAAGTTCCCATAAGGTCCAATCTGTGTCTTCTGTTGGGTCTGCAACTGACTAGAGTGTTAGGGCAGAGCTCCACCTGCCAAACCCACCCATTCTACTTTAGTGAAGTTTCATGTTACTAATTTTCACAATACACACATCTACAGCTTCACTAGAACTTTCCAAATTGCTCTGCAGTTTCATCCAAGTTTATACTTTCATTAGTAGTGTACACAGTTGAACCATGTTCTGTTCTTTCCCATATTACTGGTCTAAAGTAGTAAGTTGTTTTAATTTGCATTTCTTTCATGATTAGAAAAGTTGGGTACTTCCTTTTTTTAGTCATTTGGATTTCCTCTTCTGGATATTGCCTAGAATTTGCTGGGAGATGTAAGAGGAGAAATGGAGGAGCCATCTGAATTTTTTCTCAAATGTAGTCAGTTATTCTGATATCATTTGCTGAAAAACTGTCATTTTTCTACTGATTGGAAATGTCATCCTTAATGTATGTGTGTCTTTTTTTTTTTTTTTTAAGATTTAATTCTGTTCTGTTCTGTTCAAATAAATCCAAGCAGGGTAAGTGGGTGGCTTAGTTAGTTAAGTGGGTAAGCACCTGTCTTTGGCTAGGATCATGATCTCAGGGTCCTTGGTTTGAGCCCCACACTGGGCTTCCTCCTCAGCAGGGAGCTTGATTTCCCCACTCCTGCTCACCCTGCTTGTGCTCTTTCTGTCAAATAAATTTAAAAAAATCTTGAAAGAAAGAAATAGAGAAGGAAAGAAAGAAAAGAAAGATATCTGAACAAGTAAGGAAAATCATAAAATGATCCAATCTACTCATACTTTCTGACATTGGTAATTTATTACTGTAACTTTTAGATGATGTTGATGGAGAGGGAAAATACTTATCCTCTACTCTCTTAGGTTCAGTAACTGATGACTTCTAAGTTGAATTGACAAAAGACAAATTAACAGGAGAAAGAGGCTTGTTTCATATGTATATGTGGGGGTGGCTCACAGAAATGATGAGAAAACTAAAAAGAGTTGGGGCACATGGCTGGCTCAGTCAATGGTGCATGCAGCTCTTGATCTTGGGGTCATTGAGCTTAACCCCCACATTGGTCTTAGAGATCACTTAAGGAAAAAAAAACTCTAAAGAGGTGGTCAGATATGTAGGCTATGTACCATTTTAAGAAAGGTAAATAACTTTGTGGAGAAATAACAAGACAAAGGAAAAGGGTTTTGAGCTTCTAGTGTAGTAAATTAGGGAAAGGTAAATCAGTGGACAAACTAATGGAAGGCAAATGTTATTTTGCAAAGTTTGTTTGTGAAAGTCCACTTTGGTTCCAACTTTGTCTTCTGTGTGGATATAATACTCCTGCAGAAGAGATTTATGGCTGTCTTCATTTCTTTCTTTTTCTTTCGCAAAATTTTACTTATTTAGAGCAAGAGAGCATACACATGCCAGTGTGAGCTGAGGGAAGGGCTGAGGGAGAGAGTGAATCTCAACAGGCAGACTCTGAGCATGGAGCCCAACACAGAGCTTAGTATCACCACCCTGAGATCCTGACCTGAGCTGAAACCAATAGTCAAACAATCAACTGAGCCACCCAGATACCTCGGTTGTCCGTAGAAGTTTCTGTTATTCGTCAGATAAAGGAAAGTCCTAGAGGGCTTCTTTCTTCATCTATTGACTCTCAGTGCCCTTAACATAAAATAATTCATATAATAAAATGCCATATTTTCGGGTGGTATATTCTGATCCCCTTCAATGTCATGCATTTGGTAGGGTTGGTAGCTCAAATTACTGTATTTCTTTTTTAATATACCTGGATTTTCCTGCATGTCTATTCTCCCATGTGTATGAATTTTAGAATAATTTTATAAAATTGGAAAATTGGACTGGGTTATTAAAAAATAATTATTACTGTATAAGTTATTGGGATTTTAATTGGGAGTACATTGTATTGATAGTAATTCTGAACAAATTAATAACCTTATACTATTGTATCTTCCTGTTGGGTCCCCCAATGTTGGAACCCCAATGATGGGTCCGTGAATAAAGGAGCAAGACTGATACAAAGCGAAAAGTCAAGCAAAGCTTTATTTCACACCAAGCATCAAGAATCAACCCGACCGTCAAACAGACCAGTCGGGGCCACCCTTACAGAGAGGGCGACCCTTCTCTGTTTCACAGACTAGCTTTTATAGAGCAAAGGCCATGTGGTTGGGCTTGGCCATGCACAGGTGGCCAATGAAATTGTAATGCACAGAGAAAGCTACACAGTCATGCTAGGTGACGAATTGAATTACAATTTACCCTAGTAGACATCGGAACCAGCCTATCACCTTGGTTAGAATTGGCGCCCAAAAGGTGCCCAAAGGGCAGGGCCCATACCCCTTGGTAGCTAGGAGACATTATGTGCCCCCACTAATTGAATACCTCCACTGGTCTGACCCACCCTTGTATTTGGACTTTGTGACCTGGGACTGGTTTCTGGGACTTGTTTTTAAGTAAGTTCCCCAGTGGGGGGGTTGGGTGGGGGAGGTGGTCAGGGTCAATGTTAGTTTTACCACAAAATGGAAGTTTGACCGGGGTGGGGATGCTCTGGCTGAATATGCCCTTAAGATTCCCCACTTTTCTTTGGATATTACTCAAATCTTTGACTTTTCAGCCATTCTATGTCCCTTTTTAATGGCTGTTGGACTATTCTAATGACCCCAGTGTGATTTACCCAGGAACAGCATTTCTCTCTTAGGGCTGTGCAGAGCCCCCTCTTTTTAGAAATAGTATGTCAAGCCTTTCTCTATATTTCCCACCTATATTTTAACAATAGGAGCAACAATGAACTCATTGTTTCCGAGTCTTAGCTTTAGTCCATGATCGGCGGGGTCCATCAGCAGCGGCATCCATCTCTGGGGATCATCCTCATCCTTGGCTCCTTTGGTGTGACCTGCAAAAATCCAGGTCCTGATGCCTCCTACTTTCACAGCCATGGGGGGGGGGGGGTCGGGATGACAGCAAATGGTCCTTTCAGCGAGGCTCCAAGTTTCCCACTTGGTGGCAGCACATCCAAACCAAGTCCCTGGGTTGGTAAGGATGTGGCTTCACCTCCCTCTCTGTCCCAATGTGGGCAGTCCAGATCCCTGCGTGGCCTCTTTTTAAGACAAACTGCAAAGCCTGCAGTGGCTGGAGTACAGACCGATCAGTCATTTGTGCTAGGACAACCCCTTGTAGCCGAGGGCAGAACAGAGTGGTGTCTCTTGAACATTATTTCAAATGGGGTCACCTTGTTTAAGCAGGGTGTACATCGCACCCTGAGGAGGGTAAAAGGAAGGAGATCCACCCACCCACCACCAGTCTCCAGAATTAGTTCTTCCAAGGTCTCTTTGAGAGTCCGGTTCATTCTCTCTCCTTGCCCAGAGCTCTGGGGCCGGTAGGCACAATGTAGTTTCCAATTAGTGCCTGCGGCCTTGGCCAATGCCTGCGAGACTGAACTCACAAATGCAGGGCTGTTGTCAGACCCAATCGCAAGAGGTAACCCATACCTCTAGTAGCCTTTTGGCTACCACTCCTGCCTTCTCATGTTTGGCAGAAAAAAAACCTCTACCCAGCCTACCGTCCATATAGATGTTGGCGGTCTTACCTTTGGCCATCTATAGTGCCTTGGTGAACATAATCAGCTCCGCTTTTTCCGCCGAGGTTCCATGTGGCAGGGCTGTCGTCCAGAGTTCCTGCTCAGGAGAAACCACCACAGCCTCCGCGTAAGCTACTCCCTGACCATGTAGCTACTCCCATCTGTGGACAGAGTCATTTCCGCATCTGGAAGGGGAGCGTCTCTGAGATCCAGCCTTCTTCCTGTGACCTGGGTTAGGACCTCTCCGCAGTCATGTGGGTGGTCAGTCAGCATCTCTGGCAGCAACGTGGGTAGATTTGGCACCGCTGGGGGCCGGAAAGTCACTTATGGTTCTTTGAGGAGGAGGGCCTGATATCCCGTCACTCAGGCGTTTGTTATCCACCGGTCTGGTGGGGTCCGGAGAAGGCCCTCGATAGTGTGGGTGGTGATCAAGATGAGATTTTGACCCAAAGTCGATTTGCCTGCATCCTTGACCAGGATGGCCATGGCAGCAATTATGCGGAGACAAGGGGGGAACCCAGCTGCTACTGGATCTAGTTTTTCGCTAAGATAGGCTACTGGCCTTTGCCAAGGCCCCAGAGTCTGGGTCAAAACTCCCTTAGCTACCCCGGCCTTTTCATCCAAATACAAGTGGAAGGGCTTGGTAACATCTGGGATGGCCAGTGCTGGGGCACTCAGTAAGGCTGTTTTTAAGAGTCCTCCCTTAGTCAGTTCGTAGAGAGGTCGATCAATCTCCACAAACTGTGGTATCCACAGCCTGCAGTAGCCCACCGTCCCAAGAAACTCCCCTACTTGTCCGGACGTGGTGGGGCGGGGATATCGGGTGATCACCTGTATCCTGGACTCAGACAGCAAACACACTCCCTCATGGAGATCAAAGCCTATAAAAGTGGCAAGGCTCTGACAAAGCTGTGCTTTTTTTTTTTTTTAAGATTTTTTTTTTTTTAATTTACTTATTTGACAGAGAGAAATCACAAGTAGATGGAGAGGCAGGCAGAGAGAGAGAGAGGGAAGCAGGCTCCCTGCTGAGCAGAGAGCCTAATGCGGGACTCGATCCCAGGACCCCGAGATCATGACCTGAGCCGAAGGCAGCGGCTTAACCCACTGAGCCACCCAGGCGCCCCCAAAGCTGTGCTTTTTTGCTGACACCTGATACCCTTTTCCAGCAGAGTCTGTAAGAGAGCTCTCGCCACCATCACCGCCGCCCCGCCAGCATGACCCATAGTCCTCAGCGGCTATTTCCACTATTCCCACTAACTCAGTCAGATTCGTCCTTTCAAATCCTTCAATTTTCTGAAGTTTCCTCCTTTTATCTGGGGCTGACTGACTGGCAAAGGCAAGATCATCTAAACAAGCTATCGTGCAACTTCTCTGAGGTTTACCTCAAGGTATCTAGCTTAGGTAAACAAACATTTAAAGACCATCAAATCTAGAATTTAACATCTGCAAGGGTGTGTTATTAAAACTAATTTTTCTCTCTAAAATAACCCTCATTTCCAGAGATAGCCAAATCAGGACTAATTCATTTGAAAAACAAGTCCAGTTTTAAGAAACTTGGCTTAATTATTTACATAAGCTCAGCAAGAACAGTAAGTAACCATATAGATCTTTTAGAACCTGCTCTGCTGGAACTTCTTATATGAAATCTCTAGGTTGACCTTTTAGTAGCCTCTCCAGTCCAGAAGCCAAGCCATGAACTTGCCATCAGACATGGCTGCAATACCTGTTGATTTGGGCAAATTCTTCTTCCGGAGGTCCTGACCTTGCCAGGGAGTGACATTCTTTACTCACCTGGTAAGGCTGCTGGGAACTCTGTAAGCAAGGTATCAGGCCAACTGTTCCAAAGGGCTTTGTGGTTCCAGGTTTTGTAAAGTCAACCTTAGTTCCTCTAAGCTATCTGCTCATAGCTGAGTCCTTTCAAATATGCCCTTCGAGTCAAAGCCTTGGTAAAATAACCAGTGTTTCCAATGGTTTCCTGTTACAAGGAGAACAGATTCTTATTGAACTTATGCAAATGATTGATTGCCACGGAAAAATGAATACTTACTAAGACCTTTTGGTTTCAGAGGGTTCAGATAGAGAGAAAAGTTGAATGCCTTGATTCGTTTACAAATGAGTACTTTTACATCTCTGTAAGTTACAGACTTAACTTAAGAAAAAGTTTCCCTAGTCTGGAAGAGCAAACATTACAGAACCAGTCATGTTTAAAACATTAAGAGACACAACATTACAACTTCCTTCAGTTCATCTAGTCCCACATTACTAATTCTGGTTTAGGCCAAATGCAGCTTTTACTTCTGGAAATTCTTACCCATTTCAGTTCCAGGATTTTAACATATCAAAGACCTGTATTTGTCCTGAAAGTCTCCCATATGAATTTCCTTTAAAGGGCGGAATCCATCTTACAAGAGAATTAAAACAATTACTAATGAAAAAAACTCAGGATAGATATGGTTAAATATCAAGTGATGACCCTTATCAAAACATTAAAATTTTGGAAAATGTAAAGAACCTCTAGAGTAGTTACAGTATTTACCCAAATGTAACCCAAGGTTTATCATTGGTTTAGCAGTCCTCCCTGAGAAACTTAGCATCTCAAGGAAAAGCCTCATGAGTCAAAGAGATCTCATTTACAACTCTGGTCAGGCAAAGAGAAAACCATTTACATTTTTTTAGAAACACCTCAATTATTAACCAATTGTGAGCTGTTAACAGAATTCAGTTAAGCACAAAAGAGGTTTACCAACAGATTTCAAAAACACAAACCTAGTTCCAGCAACCAGCCCTCAAGCATTTTATCCCATTTGGTTTAAAGTTTCAGGTTAGCAAAGACTTTGAAAGCTACTTTAACAATTACTAATTAAAATCCTGAGACAGACAATTAACCATCAGTTTAGTCATCTCTTTGCTAACAGGTTTCAACAGATTTCAACAGGTTTTAACAAATAACACGAGCTTATTTGACCTTAAGTAAAAACTCTGAAATTTCACATTTATTACTGTTAACTCAAAAGACATGTTCATCCTAATTAACCCGTAAACTTAACTTACTTCAAATACTGATTTACGTTCCACCTGGGCCCACGCCGCTTCGAATGTTTACCTGAGACCCGGATGGGAAGATCCGGGGTGGGGGGTGTTAGGTCCGGGGGCGCTCTACTTGTTTCCCGACAGTGAAGAGCAGAACAAAGTGCCACCAGAAGGCAGAGAAAGGGTTCCCAGTTCTAAAGCTAGCTCATCAATCAGCTCCAAGAGAGGAGCAGACGCCATGCTTTCCCACCAGCAAGGGGGAGGGGCTAGGCAGTCCACATCAGGCCAGAGAAGGCAAAGAATGTCTCCGAAACAAAGTTTGTTTAGGCAGCTGCTTGGGAATGTTCCTTAAAGTCTCTGTCTCGAGTTAGACTAACCCCAGTTGGCTCCAGTTATAGCCCTTAATACACGAAATGAGGGAGGGAGAAGCCCACATCTATTAGGAGGAAAGGAGAGACGAAAGTCCGAGTCCCCTTACTCTGCTTGCCCCATTCCTTCAAACACAACAGCACAGCACAGCAGACTACAAAAAGACAAAACAAAGACAACCGCAAACCCAGCGGCCCTCACCCAGAGCCTGCCGCGGGTGGGGGTTTTCTCTGTCCCCTACAGACGCTCGCCAGTGGGGATTTTATCGGTCCCCTAGGAATGAACAACACAACAGGCAACAAAAAGACACGACAAAATCAACTGCAGACCCAGCGGCCTTCACCCAGAGCCTGCCGCTGGCGGGGGTTTTCCCAGCCCCCTACAGACGCTCGCTGGGATGAGCCACAGAACAGAACCAGAGGCCCTCACCCAGAGCCTACCGCTGGAGGGGGTTTTCCCAGCCCCCTGACCGCCTACGGCAACTCCGACCCCTAGAGACGGTCTACCAGAAGAGGGATGGGGTGTCCCCGCATCCACTCCAGCCCTGGAGAGCATGGCTGCATCCAGGTTCTCCCTGGTGGGCCATACCTGGAACTCCACAACCAGACAGACAGAACCAGTCCCAGAAATTCTGATGCTGGCTCAGTTCTCGTCGTTTAATCCCAGACGAGCCCCCAATGTTGGGTCCCCCAATAATGGGTCCCCCAATGATGGGTCTGTGATTAAAGGAGCAAGACTGATACAAAGCAAAAAGTCAAGCAAAGCTTTATTTCACGCCAAGCATCAAGAATCAACCCGACCGTCAAACAGACCGGTCCAGGCCACCCCTTACAGAGAGGGCGACACTTCTCTGTTTCATAGACTAGCTTTTATAGAGCAAAGGCCATGTGGTTGGGCCTGGCCACGCACAGGTGGCCAATGAAATTGTAATGCACAGAGAAAGCTGCACAGTCATGCTAGGTGACCAATTGAATTACAATTTATCCTAGTAGACATCGGAATCAGCCTATCACCTTGGTTAGAATTGGCGCCCAAAAGGTGCCCAAAGGGCGGGGCCCATACTCCTTGGTAGCTAGGTCCTATTCACTTACTTGACATTTCTGTGTGCTGATGGCTTCATGGTTTTCCTGATATAGGTCTGGTATATTCTTGCCCAATTTTCCTGAAAAAAAAAAAATATATATATATATATATATATATTTTAAGATTTTATTTATTTATTTGACATAGACAGAGATCAGAAGTAGGCAGAGAGGCAGGCAGAGAGAGATTAGGAGGCAGGCTCCCCGTCAAGCAGAGAGCCCGATGCGGGGCTCGATCCCCGGACACCGAGATCATGACCTGAGCCAAAGGCAGAGGCTCAACCCCCTGAATCACCCAGGCGCGCCCCTTAATTATTTATTTAAAACTTCTATCATGAATATTTTTTCTTCCATTAGTTATTCTAACCAGCTAGTATTTGTAGCTAGAAAAACTACTCATTTTTGTATATTGATTTAGTAATTAGTGATTGTTGCGAGCAAAACCCCTACGTCCCGCCAAGAGGTCACAACGTGTAAAGAAGAGATAGAGAGATGGATATGATGTAACTCACTTGATCTTCATTGGGACGAGGTCCGCACCACTATCGTGGCCCGGTCACGGTCCGCTGACGTTGTCACGGAGAAGGAGATGTTGCCTCACAATCTAGACAGAGAAGTCACCGCGGAAGTTGAGACTGAGAACCAGCGAGGGGTTGGCAACGAAACTGTCGGGGCGTCGGTAGCACCGGCGATGATGTTCTCCCGACAGGGAACTAGCTTCACCTCAGTCCAACCCGATGCCTCTTTATATACTGTGCTAAGTCTCCTTCATAAACATATTACATCACTTATTTTTCTTATGCTTACACACCAAAAACATACACACGTCGCAAACACGTTTTGGTTTACGATATTTCGCACAAGTTAAAATATTTACAACTTGGTACTCTGCGCTAATCTTATCACTACACGCATATGGTCTAGGCTTATTTGCTATGTGGTTAGTTTGTATTTTGTTCCTTTTGCCTGTTTTTCATTTAGTAGGGGTTTGCACTTACTACATATTATTTATTTATTTATTTATTTATTCATTTATTTATTACACTTTATTAAAGGTTCGTACTCACTACAGTGATATTGCATAATTTTCTTATAAATTTTAAATAGCTTTCTTAAATTTTCCCTTTGTCTGGGAAACAAAGGCAAAGAAAAAAATAAATTTTCTTATTGCCTACAGCCCCTTGACAAGTCCTGGGAAACCGGTAGAGCTACTTTCCTCTGGGAGCTCAGCTCCCTCTATGTTAAAATTTTTTGCTAAGGGCAAAAAGCAATCTTTCCTTAACATTATCCAAACCCCCAGTATCCTGTAAGTCTACTTTAACATATAAAAATTCCTTTAGAAACTTCCTTTATCTCTACACCCCTAGATACATGTTAGCGATCATTTCCTAAACATATGACCTACTGATATACATCTGAAGGGTCTCATGACTAGGGTTTTACTAGACAGTAATAAATGACCTTTTCCTAACCATAGTTAGAGCTTACCCCCTACCCCCCCCCCCCCCAATCCTTTCCCGAGGCTTTCACAAAATCACCTTTTTGCACCATATCCATCTCAAGATTTTTTCTTGGCCATCTCCTACAGACCGCAATCATTTCCTACATCATAATCATCTGAAAATAATGATAATTTTGTCTTTTTTCAATTATATTTATTTCATTCCCTTACCTGAGGAAGAGAGAGCACAAAGTTACTTAGAACACAAGTTCTAAGAACTCGTGCTTAGACACAAAGTACACAAAGTTACTTAGACAATGTAGTACTTGGGAGAACCTTGCAGGATTGGGAAAGAGGGACAGGTGACTGAAATACATCACATTGAGCTGTTCTACTCCCCACTATTGTAAGTTAATTGTTAGAACCCAGCGTGGCCCCTGGAACTCTACATACCACATCATAGAAAAATTCGCATACTAGGGAACAAGTTATGTTCACAGTAACAGCCACAGATAGCTTTTCTCTGTTTATATCGCAACCAAATACTTAAAAGCCTGACATAAACACATGTACTCCAAGGTGAAATAAGTCACATTACCATTTTCAATAAATATGCATCAATTTACCATTTTTGAATTCTCAGCACTCAAAACCACGATAAGTCATAAAAAATAGTACGAATAAGATTCCCGAAACCTTCAGCATGTGGTTATCCTGTGAATTAGAGTGAGTTTTTAAAGCCTTTTTTTTTGTTGTTCACCAACTTCCTTCCCTGTCTTATACTACCCCCTAATGATTGTATACCTCCTTTAAGTTTCTCCACTGAATCCTTCTGAAGGTCAGGGCATTTTGCCTTTAAGTGTTTCAGTCTCTTAGCCCCTCACGAATCCTACAGAGTGTTTGATGGGCTTTGAGCTCTCCCCGCGCCCCCCCCCCAACACCCAGTGTAGAAAAGGGGCCATCCAGTCTTGTCCTTAAATCAATAGAGTGTCAATACCCATCAGTCATAAACTGTGGATCCTCGATGCAACTGATTTCCCTTCCAGCTGAGGTTTAAAGGAGGGGAATCGATGAAGTTCTAGATGAACTGATGAAGTTCTAGAACTGATGAAGTTCTTGAACCTACGTGAGGTTCGGTGGGCTGAGTTCTGGAGCCGATGACCAAGAAAGAATTCTTGAGACATCTTTGGTGCAAAATGGTGGTTTATAAAAGCACGGGGACAGCGCCCGTGGGCCCAAAGAGCTGCTGCCCTGAGTTGTGAGGGATGACAGGTTGTGTACCCTGCGGTCTGGGGGAAGGTGAGGGAAAGGGAGGTTTCAATGGAGTTTTCATATGCTAAAGAGGGCCTACAAGGGACCTACAAGGTGGTATTAATATCAAGATAGTTGGGAGATGCTTGTCTTGCAGGATTGTGATCTCTGCAAGTTAACTATTTGTTTCTTGTTTATGGCGGTCAGCGGGGCCTGAGGAATGTTACACATATTACCAGGGGAGCGGGTGGACACGGGGTGCAAGGTGCCAGCTTTTGCTTTGTCCTCAGCCAGCTTCCTGCTCCCTCATCAAAAGTACACCCTGGTAAAGCCCCGAATGGAAATAAAGCAAAAGCTCGACTGGCCTTTGTGAGGCCGGCTCTTCCTGACCCTTACGAACCAGTATACACCCTACATTAGGAAACAAAGGAGTATCTGCGGCTGGATACGACTGCCTTTGGGAATAATTCTCTTCACTACGCGGCCCCAAGAGCGGAAGATAAAGCCAGGCTCCAGGGATCAGGCTACCCGCCTGGGCCTAAGAGCCTTGGGCGGCGGGGCACTCGCACCTAGCGAGCGCTGGCGGCGGAGCAGGCGAAGGTCAGCTCGGGTCGCTTCCCGTTGGCAGCCAATCAGCGGAAGGAGATGCCGGGCATTGTGACACGCGGAGGAGAGAGGGGCAGAGGCGGGGCAGGCTGACAGGCCCCTCCGAGCGCGGGCACGCGGAACCGGCGCAAGGCGGCGCGGCGCCTCATTGGCGCGCACGCGCCTGAGCGCGCGCCCGGAGGGGCGGGCCGGGACTCGCCGCTCGCACGCCCTTGGGCCAGGGCCGGTGTCCGCCTGTACGTTTTGCCTCCGACGCGCGCAGTCAGTGGAGCTGGTGTATGTGCGGCAATAACATGTCTGCCCCGCTTCCCGCCACCGTGCCCGCCGTCCGGAAAGCCACCGCTGCGGTGAGTGGCGGCGAGTAGGGTTCGGAGGGGCCTCTCGGCCCACTGCGGGCTACCGCCTTGGGCGCGGGTTTGGCGTCGCAGGCTGGTGAGCTGCCGGTGGGTGGGGACGCTCTGCCGGGCGGGGTGCGGAGCGAGTGTGGTGAGGTGGGGAAGGCTGGCCCGGCGCCGGTCGGTGCTGTCTGGGGAGAGCGCTGGCCTCGCGGCCGGGGTGGGGGATTCGCGTCCCACTCCTCCCCTCCCACCCCCCACAGGCAGCCCCCACCCCGAGTCGTCCTCCGCCTTGCGGAGTGAGTGCGGCCCGCGGGACCCCCGGACCTTCCCCACCCCCACCACGGCCCGGGCTTGGAGGCGCTGGCGTTACTGGAGAGGCGCCCTAACACGAGGTGGCTTTATCTCGTGTTTCTGTCTCGTTTGTGGATGAGAGAAGGATTTTCTTGCCTTGCACTCTCGTTCTAAATTAAAGAAGTTGGAAGATTTCGTGTCTCACAAGATCAGAGGTACTGTTTTGGTTTTTTCCCCCCTGATGTAACTTGTGTATGAGGATCTCAAACTTGTTTTTAAACGGCCCCCCTCCTTTTTGCGATGGAAAACTTCTACAGCTTTTGTGAGAGATTTCAGTGGTTTGACAAGAAAGAGACAAACTCTTTTTCTTCCAGTGTGGTTGGTGATCATTGGCACTTACAAATGTCTGAGACCTTTAAGCGCTAGAACGCAACGTTAATTATCTTAGGAATTCAAGGAGAGAAGTTAAGGATTTTTTTTAATGAAGAGGTCTGTAGCGATTAACTAACTTGCTGAGGGCAGTGCTCTCTAATTGTAGCATCCACCTTAACCAAAGCTTCAATGTGTAGCAAGAGTTCGGTGTGGGTTTATTTAGGCATTGCTTATTCATTTTTCCTCTTCTCTTATAGGTCATTTTCCTTCATGGACTGGGAGATACAGGGTAGGTACCCTTATTCGTTACAGTAATGAAATGGGGTTATGCAGCTGTATACTATGAAAAGTTTACCTAAGGACTCTAGGAATGTAGAAAAGAAGATTGGTAGTCCTACTTACAGTCCAAGAATAAGATACAACTTTTTCTTTTTCGAAAACTCCCAGAATTTTTCTCTGATCATCTTAAATTTCTCATTTTTCAACTCATGTTCCTGGAACATACTAAAATTGCAAACTCCTTGAATTGCTGTGGGTATTAGATGCCGGAGGTGGGTAGAATGTTTGTAGAGACAGTGTGTGCAACTGAGAGCTCTACAGGAGTTAAAATTTCAGGGCAGGTTGAGAAGTAGTTGATTTTGATAAGGAAGTAATAGCAATATGAGGTATAGAGCATTCTGATTGAGTGCTTAGGTATTCCCTTAAAAGAAAAAGGCAGTGTAAGTTCAGGAGAGGCCACTGAAAGATTTGGAGTCTGATAAAACGAATTATGTTGTGCTAACTTTAGATATATGATATGTCTTTCCCTTGGGCTTTTTCTCTATTGAGATGTTTTGTTTTTAATTTAAAGCTGTGATTATCAGGGCACCTAGCTGGTTCAGTTGGGAGAGCTTGCAGCCCTTGGTCTCAGGGTGGTGAGTTCAAGCCGCACATTGGGTATGGAGCAATAACAAGCAGTGATTTCCTATTTGAAACTTGGGCAAAAGTGTTGTTACAAAATTACAAAACTGGAGGAAACCTGCAGAGTAAATACATTTTAATAAAGTAGTAAAAAAAAAAAAAAACCAAAACCCAAACTATTAAATCTTTACAAAGAGGCATTGCACTAGATTGTTAAAAGTGATTCCTAATCTTATTATTTTAAGATTTTATTTATTTATTTGACAGAGATCACAAAAAGGCAGAGGGGCAGGCATACAGAGAGAGGAGGAAGCCGGCTCCCTGCTGAGCAGAGAGTCCAATGTGGGGCTCCATCCCAGAACCCTGGGATCAAGACTTGAGCTGAAGGCAGAGGCTTTAACCCACTGAACCACCCAGGCACCCCATGATCCCTAATCTTTAATGCCTACTAAGGAGAAGTACATGACACATAACCTTGTATGAAGTTAGGGAAAAGATTGCGGGACTCTTGCTGGCAATCAGGTAGTCCTGTGAAAATGACAAACCTATTTTACGATTTAACTGAAGAGAGGCTCAGAGAAGCTCTCTTTTACAACCAACCCTTCTTGTTGCTGAGAGTTAGGGAAAGTTAGGTAGAGAGTTGCTACCCTGTAACTTTCCCATCAAGGAGATCCAGACCTGAATAATCAGTCCAAGAGAAGCAAGCTTCAGTGTAGGAAGGTTCTTTGTGGATCCCAAATTAGCTGGAATTAGCAGTGCTGGAATCTGGATGGAGTCCCACATCGGGCTCTCTCTCCTCGGCAGGGAGCCTGCTTCCCTTCCTCTCTCTCTGCCTACTTGTGGTCTCTCGCTGTCAAATAAATAAATAAAATCTTAAAAAAAAAAAAAAGAAAAGAAAAAAAATATGACAGCTAAAGTGTTCCTAGTAACCTGTATAATTAACTGTGAAACTAGTATTCAAATTAATTTATTTTATTATTTATTTATTTAAAATAATTTTGTTTATTGACACAGAGATCACAAGTAGGGAGAGGGGCAGGCAAAGAGAGAGAGAGAAGGAGGAGGAAGTAGGCTCTCTGCTTGGCAGACACTGGATGCGGGACTGGATCCCAGGACCCTGAGATCAAGACCTGAGCCAAAGGCAGAGGCTTAACCCACTGAGCCACCCAGGCACCCTCAAATTAATATACTTTAGACTATTCTGTATGGCATGAGATCGATCACAGTTTTCCTTCTAAAGTAAAACCGACTTGTTGTGATTATGAAAATGTTATGTTTGTATTATAAAAAAATTCAAACTGTAAGTATGAGAATGAGAATTGATTTAAATCCTAAAACCCAGAGATGTGTTTTTGATAGCATTTAAAAAAATGTTTTATTTTGAATTATTTTCAAATTTATGGAAGAGTTCCAAGAATAGAGATTTCTCAATACCTTTTACTCAGATCCACTGATCTCTGTTTACTGAATGTGTTACTGTATTTGCTGAAATCCCTGAGAGTAAATTGCAGTTCCCTTGATTCTTTTTGTTTGTTTGTTTATTTGACAGAGATAGAGTCAGCCGGAGAGAGAACACAAGCAGGGGGAGTGGGGGAGAGAGAAGCAGGCCTTCTGCAGGGCAGGGAGTCCAGACCCGGAGCTTGATCCCTGGATCCCGGGATCATGACATGAGCCAAAGGCAGATGCTTAATAATTAAGCCACCTGGTCACCCCTACCTTGATCCTTTATTTCCACACCTTAGCATGTATTCCCTAAGAACAAGGAGAGTCTCGTGTAACCACAGAAGAGTTATCACATTCAGGAAACTTAGCCCTTAGTTAATATTATCATCTAACATACTACGTATTCAAACTTTGCAAACTGTCCCAGTAATATCCTTTATAGTAATCGCCTCTTTTGGAATCCAATTCCCAGTCACACATTGCATTTAGCTGTTATATCTCTTAAGTCAGGAACAATTCCTCAGCTCTTCTTTGTCTTTCATGACACTGACATTTGCAGAGATGAGGGTAGTCCCTGAGATTAGGTTTATTTGCCATTTCCTCATGATTAGATTCCTTAGATTAGTTTATGCACTTCTGGTACAAACTCCATATAGGCGATATGTCCTGTTCAGTGCATCATGTCAGGAGACAGATGATAGCCTTTGCCCCGTTACTGATGCTAACTTGGATCACTTGATTAAAGTGATATTTTCCAGGTTTCTCTGCTGCAGTTATTTTTCCATTGTAGTTAAAAAGCAAGTTGTAGAGAAATACTTTCAGACTTTGTAAATTGTATGATAAACTTTCATCCAATATTTTCAGCATCCATTGGTGATTCTTGTTTGACTCAATTGTTAACATGATATGATTGTCTAAGTCTGTCATACTTTATTAGTTTGCCCCTCCCCATTTAATACAGTCTATAGATTTGTGTAATGAGTTATATTTCATCACTGTTACTGTTTTAAAATTTTTTAACTTTTTCTTTTAAAGTAACTTCAAATTTACATAAATATTGCAGAAGTAGTATTCAGATCTCCTCATATCTTTTCAGATTACCCAATTAACATTTCTGAAAAAGGGGCACCTGGGTGGCTAGTGGTTTAAAGCCTCTGCCTGCTCAGGTCGTGGTCCCAGGGTTCTGGGATGGAGCCTGCATCAGGCTCTCTGCTCAGCGGGGAGCCAGCTTCCCCCCTCTCTCTTTCTGCCAGCCTCTCTGCCTGCTTGTGATCTCTGTCTGTCAAATAAATAAATGAAATCTTTTAAAAAAATTTTTTTTTCTGAAACATTTGGGCATATTGTAGAAATATTGCTTCATTACTCCATAAAATTTTAGTGTGTATTTTGTAAGCACAAGGGCATTTCCACATGACCACAGTATAACCAACCATCAGGAAGTTAACATTGATCTTATGCTATCATCAAATTTCTTGGTTCTATCACATTGTCTTGGTTTGACCCAATAATGGCCTTTTATGGGCCCAGGATCCAATCCAGGATCACATGTTGCATTCAGTTACCATGTGTCCTTTGTGTTTCCTTCAGTCTAGAGCAGTCTTTCCTTGTCTTGCATGACCTTTACGACTGTCCTTCAGCTTGGGTTTATGTGATGTCTCCTGACTTAAGCTTTTCTGACAGGAATATCACAGAGATGTTGCTATGTTCGTCTCAGAGGATTGTATCAGGTGCACACTATGTTGATTTTCGTTCCTTTACTGATAATGTTATATTTTTTCACCTGGGTAAGGTGGTGTTTGTCCCGTTTCTCCACGGTAAAATTAATAAGGGTATTTACTTAAAAATATTTTGTGGGGAGATGCTTTGATATTATGAAAACATGTTTCTTACTAAATTTTAACCTATGGATTTAGTGTCCATTAATGATTTTTATCTGTATCTATTATTGTGATAGTTCCAGATAATGATCTTTTAAAAAAAATCCTTCTTTCTAGATTTATTCATTGGCAGCTCTCCCTTCTCCTTTATTATGTATGCATGTATTTATTTATTCATATTAGTGTCAAATCAGGACAGACTCTTAGATTGCTCTTTTACCCTGAGGGTTACAAATTGTTAAATCGGTCATATTTTTGATGGTCACGTCATCCTATACGTGGCTATGAAGAAGCCCCTTCATCCTGTTCTGATATCTTTGGGACATGCCCCATCATTCTTTGAGCACTTTCTTGCTTTCCAGTGCAGCAAGGTCTTTCCCACGATCATCTTACATTTTTCCTGCTTCAGTCCTGGGATTCAACCATTTTTTTCAAGAGCCCCAGTTCCTTTCAGTAAAGAATATTTAGGACCCAATATCTGGGTGCTTTATGTGGTAATTGGTAGAATCATTACTTCTAGATCCTTTCAATGGACAGAGCGGGAGTGTAGCTACATTAACATACATGTGTAGGCACACATCTTTATCAACTTAGATATTTTCATATATTAAAATTAGAGGGTGTATTCTAATTCCTCCAGTTCTAGTCAGCACCAGGTGTATTCTAGCCTTCCCCCCTTTCCATATTTGTAATTCTTTGAGAAACCTTGCTTCTGTTCTGGCAGTTCTGGCCAGAAGTGCACTGTGGCATTGCCTCCCACCCCCTCTAGGTGTCCCAGCCCACAGCTTTGCTTCAAACTGGTAACAACTCCCTCATCTTACCCCCGTCCCAGATAACACTTGAAAGCTCAGTTTCAGTTAAGGGGAGCAGGAAGGAGAAAAGGCCAGGTGGAAATCTTGGCCTTCTTGTAAACTTACCCTTCCTTTCATATATTGCAGGAGTTTCTGGTCTATGTTACCAATCTATGTGTGAGTTTTCTAGGCTGTGGAGATTGTAAAGCTTAGAAAACAAAGTTTCAAAAGAAAAAAATGAATAAATAAAACAAAAGTTTCCAAGACAGAAACTGATTAAGTAGATTAAGCCTTACTGAGAGATCAATACAGAGAGTATTAAAAATAATATTGAATTGGCAACATGGGTATATTTTACGACCATTTGTTTGCAAGTCCTTATATAATCAAGAACTAAGAGAATTATAGAATGTTATTTGGATATCATTTAGTTATAAGGACTAGGAAACTGTTCAACTAGTTTAAGCAAAAAGCGGTATTTATGGAAGGACATAATGATAGCTGTCTTGAATATAAACTCCATGAAGGCAAAGATTTTTTTTATTTACTTGATATATAACTGACATGCTATAAAATTCACCTGAGAACACAGGTATTTTCTATTTAACTTAACACTGCATCCCCATGGCTTGGACATTACTGGATATGTAGAACATCTATCCATTGAGTAAATAAATGGATGAGGAATTAAGGGGGAAAACATAATGATAATTAGTCACAAAGTATATTGTTTTCCTAGAGCTGCCATAGTTAAAAACCATAAACTAGATGGCTTCAAGCAACAGAAAATTATTTGCACAGTTAAATAGGCTAGCAGTTCAAAATCAAGATGTCAGAAGGACTATAGAACTCCCTCAAAGGCTTTAGGGGAGAATCCTTTGCCTTTCCCAGGTTTGATGGCTCCTGGCATTCTTCGGCTTGTGGCAATATATTTCCAATCTTCTGCCTCCCTCAGACATGACCTTTTTGTTATTTATCTGTGTTCTGTTCTTTTCTTTTCTCCTTTCTTCCTTTTCTTTTTTGTTTTATTTTCCTGTTCCTTTCATCCTTCCTTCCTTTCTTCCTTTTTTATTCCTCATATCTAATAAGGACACCAGTTACTAGATTTTTTTTTTTTATGGTTGATATGTTATACTGACAGGCCATTTGAATAGCCTTTTTTTTTTTTTTCGTACAGATTTAATTTATTCGACAGAGAGAGAGAGATCACAAGCAGAGAAACAGGCAGAGAGAGAAGGGGGGGAAGCAGGTTGCCTGCTGAGCAGAGAGCCTGATGTGGGACTCAATCCCAGGACCCTGCTATCATGACCTGAGCCAAAGGCAGAGGCTTAACCCACTGAGCCACTCAGGCGCCCCTTGGATAGCCTTTAACAAAATAATCAGCTCTCCCAAACATCCAGACTTTTTTTTTCATTTTTTTAAAAAATGAAACATATATAATGTATTATTTGCCGTAGGGGTACAGGTCTGTGAATCATCAGGCTTACATACTTCACAGCACTCACCATAGCACATACCCTTGACAATGTCCATAACCCAGCCACCGCATCCCTACTTAGTTTGTTTTTTGAGATTAAGAGTCTCTTATGGTTTGTCTCCCTCCCAGTCCCATCTTGTTTCATTTTTTCCTTTCCTACTCCCCAAACCCCCCACTTTGCTTCTCAAATTCCTCATATCAGGGAGATCATGTGATAATTGTCTTTCTCTGATTGACTTACTTTGCTCAGCATTATACCCTCTAATTCCATCCATGTCATTGCAAATGGCAAGATTTCATTTCTTTTGAAGGCTGCGTAGTATTCCATTGTGCATATATACACCACATCTTTTTTTTTTTTTTTTTAAAGATTTTATTTATTTATTTGGCACACAGAGAGAGAAATCACAAGCAGGCAGAGAGGCAGGCAGAGAGAGAGGGGGAAGCAGGCTCCCTGCTGAGCAGAGAGCCCAATGCAGGACTCGATCCCAGGACCCTGAGATCATGACCCGAGCTGAAGGCAGAGGGTTAACCCACTGAGCCACCTAGGCACCCCTATACACCACATCTTTATTCATTCATCTGTTGATGGACATTTAGGTTCTTTCCATAGTTTGGCTGTTGTGGACATTGCTGCTATAAACATTTGGGCGCACATGCACCTTCAGATCCCTACATTTGTATCTTTAGGGTAAATACTCAGTAGTATGAGTAGTATGAGTAGTATGCTGAGTATGAGTAGTATGAGTAGTATGCTGAGTCATAGGGTAGCTCTATTTTCAACTTTTTGAGGAACCTCCATGCTGTTTGAGTGGCTGCACCAGCATGCATTCCTACCAACAGTGTAGGAGGGTTCCCCTTTCTCCGCATCCTCGCCAGCATCTGTCATTTCCTGACTTGTTAATTTTAGCCATTCTGACTGGTGTGAGGTGATATCTCATTGTAGTTTAGATTTGTATTTTCCTGATGCTGAGTGATGTGGAGCACTTTTTCATGTGTCTGTTGGCCATCTGGATATCTTCTTTGTAGAAATGTCTGTCCATGTCCTCTGCCCATTTCTTGATTGGATTATTTGTTCTTTGGGTGTTGAGCTTGATAAGTTCTGTGTAGATTTTGTATACTAGTCCTTTATCTGATATGTCGTTGGCAAATACCTACTCCCATTCTTTCTGTTGTCTTTTGGTTTTGTTGACTGTTTCCTTCGTTGTGCAAAAGCTTTTGATCTTGATGAAATCCCAATAGTTCATTTTTGCCCTTGCTTCCCTTGTCTTTGGTGATGTTTCTAGGAAGAAGTTGCTGTGGCTGAGGTCAAAGAGGTTACTGCCTGTGTTCTCAAGGATTTTGATGGATTTCTTTCTCACATTTGAGGTCTTTCATCCATTTTGAGTCTATTTTCGTGTGTGGTGTAAGGAAATGGTCCAGTTTCATTTTTTTGCATGTGGCTGTCCAATTTTCTTAGCACCATTTGTTGAAGAGACTGTCTTTTTTCCATTGGACTTTATTTTTCTGCTTTGTCAAAGATTAGTTGACCACAGAGTTGAGGGTCTGTTTCTCTATTTTGTTCCATTGATCTTTGTGTCTGTTTTTGTGCCAGTACCATTCTGTCTTGATGATTACAGCTTTATAATATTACAGCTTGAAGTCTGGAATTGTGATGCCATCAACTTCAGCTTTCTTTTTCCTCATTCCTCTCGCTATTCGAGGTCTTTTCTGGTTCCATATAAATTTTAAGATTATTTGTTCCATTTCTTGGAAAAAAATGATGGTATTTTGATAGGGATGGCATTAAACATGTAGATTGCTTTAGGTAGCATAGACATTTTCAGAGTATTTGTTCTTCTAATCCAAGAGCATGGGATGCTTTTCCATTTCTTTGTATCTTCCTCAATTTCTTTCATGTGTACTTTATACTTTTCTGAGTATAGATTCTTGGCCTCTTTGGTTAGGTTTATTCCTAGGTATCTTACGATTTTGGGTGCAATTATAAATGGGATCAACTCCTTAATTTCTCTTTCTTCTGTCTTGTTGTTGGTGTATAGAAATGCAACTGATTTCTATGCATTGATTTTATTTCCTGACACTTTACTGAATTCCTGTACAAGTGCTAGCAGTTTTGGAGTGAAGTGAAGTCTTTTGGGTTTTCCACATAAAGTATTATATCATCTGCAAAGAGTGATAGTTTGACTACTTCTTTGCTGATTTGGATGCCTTTAATTTCTTTTTGTTGTCTGATTAGGACCTCTAGTACTGTTTGAATATCAGTGGTGATAATGGACGCCCCTGCCGTGTTCCTGACCTTAGCAGTAGCTCTCAGTTTTTCTCCATTGACAATGATATTTGCAGTGGGTTTTTCATAGATGGCTCTGATGATATTGAGGTATGTACCCTCTATCCCTACACGTTGAAGGGTTTTGATCAAGAAAGGATTCTGTACTTTGTCAAATGCTTTTTCAGCATCCATTGAGAGTATCATATGGTTCTTGTTCTCTCTTTTATTAATGTATTGTATCACATTGATTTGATTTGTGGATGTTGAACCAACCTTGCAACCCTGGAATAAATGCCACTTGATCATGGTGAATATCCTTTTATTTTATAGATTTTATTTATTTATTTGACAGAGAGAGAGATCACAAGTAGGCAGAGAGGCAGACAGAGAGGGGGAAGCAGGCTCTGCACCGAGCAGAGAGGCCAGTGCAGAGCCCGATCCCCGGACCCTAAGATCATGACCTAAACCGAAGGCAAAGGCTTAACCCACTGAGCCACCCAGGCACCCCTGAATAATCCTTTTAATGTATTGTTGGATCCTATTGCCTAGTATTTATGGTGAGAATTTTTGCATCTGTGTTGATCAAGGATATTGGTCTGTAGTTTTCTTTTTTGATGTGTTCTTTGTCTGGTTTTAGGATCAAGGTAATGCTAGCCTTGTAAAATGAGTTTGGAAGTTTTCCTTGTATTTCTATTTTTTGGAACAGTTTCAGGAGAATGGGTATTAATTTTTCTTTAAATGTTTGGTAGAATTCCCCTGGGAAGCCGTCTGGCCCTGGGCTCTTGTTTGTTGGGAGATTTCTGAGGACTGCTTCAATCTCCTTACTAGTTATGGGTCTGTTCAGGTTTTCTATTTCTTTCTGGTTCAGTTGTGGTAGTTTATATGTCTCTAGAAATACATCCATTTCTTCCAGATTGTCAAATTTGTTTTCGTAGAGTTGTTCAGAGGATGTTCTTATAATTGTTTGTATTTCTTTGGTGTTAGTTGTGATCTCTCCTCTTTCATTCATGATTTTATTTATTTGGGTCCTTTCTCTTTTCTTTTTGGTAAGTCTGGCCAGGGTTTATCAGTCTTATTAGTTCTTTCAAAGAACCAGCTCCTAGTTCTGTTGATCTGTTCTACTGTTCTTTTGATTTCTATTTCATTGGTTTCTGCTCTGATCTTTATTATTTCTCTTCTCCTGCTAGGTTTATGCTGTTCTTTCTCCAGTTTCTGTCAGTGTAGGGTTAGATTGTGTACTTGAGACCTTTCTTGTTTCTTGAGAAAGGCTTACATCACTATATACCTTCCTCTCAGGACTGCTGTTGCTGTGTCCCACAGATTTTGAACAGTTGTGTTTTCATTTTCATTTGTTTCCATGAATTTTTTCAGTTCTTCTTTACTTTCCTGGTTCACGCATTCACTCTTTAGAAGGATGCTCGTTAGCCTCCATGTATTTGGGTTCCTTCCAACTTTCTTCTGTTGATTGAGTCTAGCTTCAGAGCATTGTGGTTTAAAAATATGCAGAGAGTGATCCCAGTCTTTTGTTACTGGTTGACACCTGATTTGTAACCCAGGATGTGATCTATTTTGAAGAATGTTCCATGTGCACTATAGAAGAATGTGTATTCTCTTGCTTTGGGATGGAATGTTCTGGATATATCTGAGATGTCCATCTGGTCCAGTGTATTATTTAAGGCCTTTATTTCCTTGTTTGTCTTTTGCTTGGATGATCTGTTCATTTCAGTGAGGGGTTTAGGGATGTTAAAGTCCCCTACTATTATTGTATTATTGTTGATGTGTTTCTTTGATTTTGTTTTTAATCAGTTTACATATTTGGCTGCTCCCATGTTAGGGGCATAGATATTTAAAATTATTAGATCTTCTTGTTGGACTGACCCTTTGAGTATGATATGGTGTCCTTCCTCATCTCTTATAGTCTTTGGCATAAAATCTAATTTATCTGATATTAGGATTGCTACCCCAGGTTCTTTTGATGTCCATTAGTATGGTAAATTGTTTTCCACGCCCTCACTTTAAATCTGGAGGTGTCTTTGGGTCTAAAATGAGTTTCTTGTCGACAGCATATTGATGGGTTTTCTTTTTTTATTCATTCTAATACCCTGTGTCTTTTGATTGGTGCATTTAACCTATTAACATTCAGGGTAACTATTGAAAGATATGAATTTTAATGCCATTGTATTGCCTATAGGGTGACTGTTATTGTATACTGTCTCTGTTCCTTTCTGGTCTACTATTTTTAGACTTTCTCTTTGCTTAGAGGACTCCTTTCAATATTTCCTGTAGGGCTGGTTTGTGTTTACAAATTATTTTAGTTTTGTTTGTCCTGGAAGCTTTTTATCTCTCCTGTTTTCAGTGATAACCTAGCTGGATATAGTTTTCTTGGCTACATGTTTTTTTCATTTAGTGCTTTCAGTATATCACGCCAGTCCTTTCTGGCCCTCCAGGTCTCTATGGATAAATCTGCTGCCAATCTAATATTTTTACCATTCTATGTTACAGACTTCTTGTCCTGAGCTGCTTTTAGGATTTTCTCTTTGTCACTAAGACTAGTAAGTTTACTATTAGATGATGGGGTGTGGACCTATTTTTATTGATTTTGAGGCAGGTTCTCTGTGCCTCCTGGATTTTGATGCATGTTCCATTTGCCATATTAGGGATATTCTCTATAATAATTTGCTCCAGTATACCTTCTGCCCCCCTCTTTCTTCTTCTGGAATCTGAATTATTCTAATATTGTTTTGTCATATGGTATCACTTATCTCTTGAATTTTCCCCTCGTGGTCCAGTAGTAGTTTATCTCTTTTTTGCTGTTTCTTTATTCTCTGTCATTTGGTCTTCTATATCACTAATTCTCTCTTCTGCCTCATTTTCCTAGCAGTAAGATCCTCCATTTTTTATTGTACCTCATCAATAGCTTTTTTGATTTCAGCTTGGGTAGATTTTAGTTCTTTTATTTCTCCAGAAATGGCTTTTATTTCTCCAGACAGGGTTTCTCTAATACCTTCCATGCCTCTTTCGAGGCCGACTAGCACTTCTAGATCTGACATATTACCAATGTCTGTATCGATTAGGTCCCTAGCCTTTGGTACTGCCTCTTGTTCTTTTTTTTTTTTTTTTTTTTGGTGTGTGGTGAGTTTTTCCACTTTGTCATTTATCCAGATAAGTATATATGAACTGGAGAACATAATACTAAAAGGGTGGCAAAGACCCCCAAAAAATGTACGCTAACCAAATCAGAAGAGACCCCAAATTGGGGGAAAAAGAAAGAAAGGGGGTAAAAAGAAATTTTTAAAAAATTTATGTATATAAAAATAAAATTTATGTATATATATTAGACTGATGAATGGAACAGAGCCACTCACTTGGTTTTGGGTGTATTTTGGTCTCTTAGAAGAAACTATCTCCCAAAATTTTAAAGAAAAAAATAATATGTATTCAAAAATAAGGATAAAGATGAACGGATGGAATATGATTGTAAAGATGAAAATTAAAAAAAAAATTGGAAAAAGAAGAAAAAAGTGAAGAGAATTTGCTCAGGCTGGAGACTAGAACAAAGCCCTGTGGTAGATTTAGGGTATATTTTGATCTATTAGAAGAAATGTATCCCAAAATTTTTTAGAAAAACAACAACAACAACCCTGTATGTATACAAGAAATAAAATTAAATACAACAAAGGATAAAATATGACTATAATAATGAAGGTTTAAAAAGATTTTTTTTAGAAAGGTATTGTTAAGATAAACTAGTTATAAAACGTTAAAAGAGGAAAGAGGAAAAGTTAAAAGAATTAGAATAAGAAAAAAAAGTTTTAAAAATTTAATTAACGGGGCGCCTGGGTGGCTCAGTGGGTTAAGGTCTCTGCCTTCGGCTCAGGTCATGATCCCAAGAGTCCTGGGATCGAGCCCCACATCAGACTCTCTGCTCGGCACGGAGCCTGCTTCCACCTCTCTCTCTGCCTACCTCTGCCTACTTGTGATCTCTCTCTCTCTCTGTCTCTGTCAAATAAATAAATAAAATATTTTTAAAAAATTTAATTAACTTGTCAAGACTAAAGAATCATGGGGAGAAAGCCATGAATTCCATGCTCTGGAATTCCACTGTTCTCCTTGATCAGTGAGCTTGGTCTTGGCGTTCTTGCCATCTTCTAGGGGAGGTGCCTGTTGTAGTGATTCTCAAAATGTCTTCGCCTGAGGCGGAATTGCACCACCCTTGCCAGGGGCCGGGCTAAGTAATCTGCTTGGATTCGCTCTCAGGAGCTTTTGTTCCCTGATTGCCCTCCTGTAGAGCTCTGGAGGACAGGAATGGAAATGGCAGCCTCCCAATCTCTGCCCAGAGTAGCCAAGAGCTCGGGGCCCTAGTCCTCATTAGGCCCTTGGAGAAAAGGGGTAAATTACTCCCATCTCCCTGGTCTCAGGCCGCGCCCTGAGCTCACCCGGCCTGTGACCGAGTGTTTCTGTCTCTGGCGCACCGCCCGGTTTGGAGGCTCCAAACCCTGTAGATTCCTGCCATGCTGCTCTTTTGGTGGAAGAAGGTGGGTCTTCCCAGATCTGCTATTTGTGGGGTCCCTGTTCAAAGAGCAGTGGTCCGACTGCCACAGATCACAGTTTAAGGTAACCCCGAGCTGAGAGCTTCCTCCTCAGCTCCATCTCTGTAATTGGCTTCCCCGCTGTGTACCTGCAAGCTCTGCTACACTCAGACACCCCTGATCCTTCTGTGACCCCGCAGGATCTGAGACTGCTGTGTCCCTGCGAGAACTCCACCCCCGCTTAGCCTCTGGAGTGATGTCCCTCAGCAGAGCAGACTTTTAAAAGTTCAGATTTTGTGCTCCATTGCTCCACTGCCTGCCAGGAGCCGGCCCCTCCCACCCCAGGTCTATCTTCCCGTTGCTTCAGATTCACTTCTCCGCTCGTCCTTTCTTTCAGAAAGTGGTCAGTTTTCTGTATCTAGAATTGCTGCTCTTCTCTCTGATCTGTTGGGTTTGTAGTTGTTGGGAATGGTTTGATAACTATCTTACTGAACTCCTCCGACCCAATGTCATCTCAGTCTGCTACTCCTCCACCATCTTGACTGACAATCCACCAGTTACTAGATTTAGGATCCATCCTAATCTTAGAGAATCTCATCTTGATCCTTAACAGATTACATCTGCAAAGAGCCTCTTTCCCAATAAGGGCACATTTTGAGGTTCCAGATGGACAATAATTTTGTGGGGACTATCCAGTCAACTACACCAAAGGTATTCTCTCTGCTGTTTGTACCCTTGTGGTCTCTCACTTTAGGTTCTTTCTGTATGTTTGCACAGTTTTCTCTGCTGACACACTTTCCTTATCACTCCCAAATGGATCAACCCAGCTCTGACTTTTTATCAACCCTAGTTCTGGTGTTTTTTTAAGAATTTGACCCATCTTGGATGCCTGTGTGGCCCACAGGCTAAGTGTCTGCCTTTGGCTTGGGTCATAATCCCAGGGTCTTGGGATCAAGTCCTGTATTGGGCTCCCTGCTCAGCAGGGAGTCTTCCTCTCCCTCTACCCCTCTTCCCACTCGATGTCTCAATCTCTCTCTCTCAAATCAATAAATTATTTAAGAAAAAAAAGAATCTGGCCCATCTTGGGTCACTCTGCTCTTAGCTAGGTAGTTGGTAAGACTCACCAGGATGTGTAAGGGTAATTCTATGGCAGTGATATGCTACTTGGACACAGATGGTGATGAGTTGTGTTTCTTGTGGAATCTTTTGAGTTTTTAGTTCCATACCATTATTACTTTGGAGTAGTGAACATTATGAAAATAGATGTAAGTTACTTTGTAGTCTTTTCTAAAAGGACAGTTCAGAAGTAAAATAGAGTGAACTTGTAATATTTCTTGGGATGTGCCTTGAAATTCACTTTCTGAACCCATAAAACCTTTGTGTGTGTCTGTTTCATTTTCTTTTTGTTTCTAATAATTAAGTGAAATATATTCTCATTGATCTAGGTTTCTGAATATTAGATTCTGTTTAACTGAAGCTCTGTGTAGACTTCTTAAATCTTGAGGTTTCCCCCGACTTTGACAATTATCAAAAGGACAAGTTATAGTCCATAATTCAGTTATAATTATAAATTATAATTCAGACTATAATTCAGTTATAGTCAAAGATTTTTATAATCTGTGAGGACCTTTGAAATCATCTAGTACAGGCAGCACAGATTATGGGTGAAAAAACTGAGAACTGGAAAGGCATTGGTTCTCATACTGTAGCATGCATAAAAGTCACATGGAAGGCTTGATTGTTGGTCCCCACCACCTGAGTTTCTGATTCACTGGGTTTGGGATTCGGCCCAGGAATTTGCATTTCTAACAAGTTCCCAGAAGATTCTGCTGGTCCTGGGGACCACACTTTTAAAAGCCAGTAGACTGAACTGGGGCCACACTTCCTAAAGGCACAGTGGGGACTAGAACTCAAGATTCCTATTCCTTTTTATTATTTCTTAGTATTTCTTATGTTCTTAGTATTTCTTGTGTAGAGGAGTAGTTGGCAAACAGTAGGCCACAGTTCAATTCTGGCCTGCCACTTTTTAAAAACTTACTTAATGTTATTTATTGATAATATGTAATTCACATCCATAAAAGTCACCCTTTTAAAATGTACAATTCCATAGTTTTTAGTATACTTACAGAGTTGTGCAACCATCATTATGTTAATTCCAGAATATTTTCAGCATTCCAAAAGGAAATGGCATACATGTTAGCAGATAGTCCTCATTCCCTTTACTGGCAACCATTAATCTCCTTTCAGATTCTGTGGATTTGTCTGTTCTGGGTATTTCATATAAATGGAATCAGGCAATATATGATGTTTTGTGTCTAAATTCTTTCACATAGTATGTTTTTCAGGTTCATTCATGTTGTAATGTGTCCTGGTATTTTATTCCCTTTATTGCCAAATAATTTTCTGTGGAGGGGTATCCATGTATTGATCTTAGGATATACCATGTTTCTTAAATTCATCAGTTGATGAACATTTCAATTGTTTCCACTTTCTGGCTATTAGAAGTAGTGCTACTCTGAACATCCATTTGTAAGAATTTACCTAAACACAGGCTTTTAGTTCACTTGAATAATTGCTGAGTCAGTGGTAATTGTTTAACCTTTTGAGGAACTCCCAGACTGTTGTCCCCAGTGGCTGTACCATTTTACATTTCTACCAATAGTGTATGAGTGTTCTGATTTCTCCACATTCTCACCAGTATTTGTTGTTACCTTTCTTTTTTTTATTATAACCATCCTATTGGGTCTAAAGTATTAATCTCATTTTGGTTTTTAATTACACTTCCTAATGACTAATAATTTGGTCATCTTTTCATGTGCTTATTTGTGATTTATATATTTTCACTAAAGAAACATCTATTCAATACCTTTGCCATTATTTTTTTTTTTTAATTTATTTTAAAAGATTTTATTTACTTATTTGACAGAGAAAACAAGAGAGAGGGAGCACAAGCAGGTTCCTTGCTGAGCAAGGAGCCAGGTGCTGGGCTCCATCCCAGGACCATGAGATCTTGACCTGAGCCAAAGGCAAACGCTTAAGCATCTGAGCCACCCAGGCACCCAGTTTTTAATCCTGATAAGTTCCGGTTGATTTTTTTTTTTTTTTTTTTTTTGGTTGCTTGTGCTTTTGGTGTTTATATCTGAGAAATCATTGTGTATCATTGGTACCAAGCTTCTCCAGTTGTTAATCTTTTATGACATTGTGCATTTGTCCATGCTCTCAAAGCTCTTTCTCTGTTTTTATATGTATACGTATATATCTTTCTCTGTTTTATATGTGTACGTATATACTTATTATTTGGTGATCAAAGTCTTTTTTTTTAAGTCTTTGAAATCAGCCTGATAGAAGCATGATCTTCCATCATCACTAATTATTCCAGTGTTGCCCACGCGTGAGGATACTGTACCTGACCAGCATACGGCACTCCAAAGTAGGAATTCAGCATTGATCCAGTACTACCATCCAGTCCAAAGAATCCATTCAAGTTTTTCCAGCTTTCTTAATTATGTTTCCTTCCTGGTCCAAGATCCTTTCCAGTAATTTGTGCTTTATTTAGAAACAGTTTATTAGCCTTTCATATCCTTCATATTTTTAAAATGTGGAGGTACCTCTGTACCTTCTATAGAGTGACCCTTAGATTGAATTTAATGTCTCATGACTGGATTTAGGTCATTTATGCCTTTTTAATTCTTTTTATAATGATTTGGGATGTAATTTGATTACCACACAATTCACCCATTTGAATTCTGAGGTGCAGTCTTTAATATATTCACAAAGCAGTGAAACCATTTTTATCACTCCAAAAGGAAACCTTGTACTCTTTTTTTTACCCCCAAGTCCCCTAGGTAACTAAGCTTTCTTTCCTTTTTTTTTTTTTTTTTAAGATTTTATTTATTTGATAGAGACACAGCGAGAGAGGGAACACAAGCAAGGGGTGTGTGAGAGGGAGAAGCAGGCTTCCCACTAAGCGGGAGCCCGATGCAGGGCTGGATCCCAGGACCTTGGGATCATGACCTGAGCCCAAGGCAGATGCCCAAAGATTGAGCCACCCAGGTGCCCACTAAGCTACTTTATCTTTATAGATTTAGCTATCCTGGACATTTCATATAAATGGAATTATAATATAATATATGGTCTTTTGTAATTGGCTTTCTTTACTTAACATAATATTTTTAAAGTTCATGCATGTTGTAATATATATAGGAATTTTATTCCTTTTTATTGTTCATCATATTCCTTTGAGTAAAATTGCTGGGTCATATGGTAGCTTCATGTTACTAGCAGTATGTGAAAATTCTGCTTTCTTCCCATCCTCATTAACACTTGTTATCGTCTTTTTGATTATGGCCATCCTAGTGGGTGTGAAGTAGTATCTCATTGTGGTTTTATTTGCATTTACATAATGACTAATAAGGTTGAGGATCTTTTCCTGTACCTGTTGGCCATTTGTATATCTTTGGAGAAGTGTCTGTTCAAGTCCTTCACCTCTACTTTTAGGTTGTCTTTTTGTTTGTGGGTTTTTTTTTTAATTTTATTTATTTATTTCACAGAAATCACAAGTAGGCAGAGAGGCAGGCAGAGAGAGAGAGGAGAAAGCAGGCTTCCTGCAGAGCAGAGAGCCCGACGATGTGATGTGGGGCTCTATCCCGGGATCCTGAGATCATGACCTGAGCTGAAGGCAGAGGCTTGACCCACAGAGCCACCCAGGTGCCCCAGTTGTTTGTGGGTTTTAATAATTGTTTATGTGTTATGGATACTGCATCCTTATTGAATATGGTTTGCAAATAATTTTCCATTCTGTAGTTTATCTTTTTCTTCATAGTGCCCTCTGAAGCATAATAGTGTGGTTTTTTTTTTTTTTAAGATTGTATTTATTTACTTGACAGAGAGAGATCACAAGTAGGCAGAGGCAGGTAGAGATTGGGGGGGGGGGGGAGCAGGCTCCCTGCTGAGCAGAGAGCCCCATGCAGGGCTCGATCCCAGGACCCTGGGATCATGACCTGAGCCGAAGGCAGAGGCTTTAACCCACTGAGCCACCCAGGCGCCCCAGCATAATAGTCTTTAATTTTGATGATTAATTTTTTTTCTTCGTTGTTTGTGCTTTTAGTGTCTAAGAAGAAACCATGGCCAAATCCAACATCACAAGATTTTCATACATTTTCTTCTAGGAGTTTTATAGTTTTATCTCTTACATTTAAGTCTTTGGTACATTTTGAGTTAATTTTTTTGTATGGTGTGAGCTAGGAGTTCAACTTCTCCTGTTGCATCCCAGCTACTTTTGTTGAAAAGATTATTCTTTCCTCATTGATTTTTCTCAGGGACACCTTTTCAGAAATAAGTTAACCATAAATGGTGGGTTTATTTCTGTATTTTCAAATCTGTTGATTTATAGATCTTTCCTTGTTTCAGTACCACTCTGTCTTTATTACTATTGCTTTATAGTAGCTTTGAAATTGGGAAGTGTGAGTCCTTCACCGTTACTCTTTTTTTAAGATTGTTTTGAGTCTTCTGGGTCTCTTACATGTGCAACTGAATTTTAGAATTGGCTTGTCAATTTCTGCAAAGCCAGCTGTGATTCTAATAAAGATTGCATTGACTCTGTATATCATTTTGGGAGTACTGCCACCTTAAGAATATTACGTCTTGGACTTCTGGGTGGCTTAATTAGTTGAGCATCCAACTTTTGATTTCCCTTAAGTCATGATCTCAGGGTCCTGAGATGAGACCCTTGTCAGGCTCCACACTCAGCAGGGAATCTGCTTGAAGATTCTCTCCCTTTACCCGTCCTGCCACTTGCACACTCTTTTTCTCTACAATAAATAAATGAATGTTTAAAAAGAAGAATATTAAGTCTTTTGGTCCTTGAACATGGGATGTACATTTATATGTCTTTAATTTCTTTCAACATTTTGGTAGTTTTCATAATGAAGCTTCATAAAAATATCTCATGTATCTACATACACATATACAAAAGACACACATGAACTCACATAAACACACATGTACACATGCAAAACACATGTACAGCTCTAGAATAGTGCCTGACTCATAGCTAGTGTTATGTGTTAAAATTAGTTCTTTGTTACTAATTTTTCTATATGTCTTTAACACTTTTGAGAAGGTGGATTAAAATAGAGAAATAGTTAATAGAAAATAATTTAACATTTATTTATTTAATTTCTAAGAAAGATTTGTTTATTTTAGAGAGAGAGTGTGCGTGTGCGAGTGGGGAAAGGGGCAGAGGGAGAGAGACTTCACACAGACTCCCCACTGAGCACAGAGCCCATCACAGGTATTGATAATGAGCTGAACCAAACCCTGCTTTAACTGACTGAGCCACCCAGGCACCACATTATTTATTTAATTTTAGTTTTTAAATTTTAGGGTTTTTAAAATTTTTAATTATTTTTAAAATTTAAGTAGGGGCTTGAACTCATGACCAATGGAGATCACATCTTCTACCAGCTAAGCCAGCCAGGCACCATTTAAGTTAATTTTACTTTATCCTTTGGTAAAAATAACGTGTTAGGGGATCCTACCTGGCTCAGTTAGTTAAGCAGCTGACTCTTGATTTCTGTTCGGGTCATGATCTCAGGGTCATGGAATCAAGCTCCACGTTGGCTCCATGCTGGTTGTGGAGATTGAGATTCTTTCTCCCCTCTGCCCCTTCCCCCCAAAATAAAAAAACTTAAAAAAAAAGTAACATGTAAAAAGTATCAGTTATAATGTCAAATGTAAACAAGCAGGAAACTGTATGTATGTATGGTATCCCATTTTTGTAAAATCTGTTATCTGTTCTTAAGTGATAAACATGAAAGAATTGGAAAGATACATCAGAAGATTAACTGCTTATTTCTGGCTTGAAGGATTCTGATGATTTTTCTAGTACTCCATTTTGAACATGTATATGTACATGATACAAGTAAAGAATGTGAAAGTTATTTTTAGAAGTGCAGTAAACATGTAGAGTTTATTTATTTATTTATTAGCATGTTGAGTTTAAGATAACGGATTTACTCCTGAGACGACTTTTGTCATTATATGGTAATTCACATTATATAATATAAATTGTATTATCTGTCTGGCCTATTTTGTTAGGCACATTGTTGTGAGATTATAAAGAGATCAGCATATCTGTGTTTTGCAAATTATAAGGCCTTATAGAAATATATGGAAGAAAACACACTGCTCTTCAGAAATCAGGAGACATCATCTTAACTTGTAGGTAAAGCTTGAGCTGTATTAGTCTTTGGGTTGTTTCTGGGTTGGTTGTGGTATTTTGCTACCATTGATGGTCCACACTTCTAAGATTTTATAAGGAGTTAACATTTATCCTTGCAAGTTTTTAAAAGTTACTGTTCTGTTACTAATTTATTGGGATTTAAAATCGTATCTAATGGCAACATTCAAATAATTTCTCTACCAGGCATGGATGGGCAGAAGCCTTTGCAGGTATCAGAAGTTCACATATCAAATACATCTGCCCACATGCGTAAGTATTTTAATCTTTACATTTGTGATTCAGAATCTGGAGAAGAATTGTGATAGCTTTACTTTCCTAGAAAAGGATTTGAATATAACCAGCTTTTATCCTTCTAAGTATTCAGTTTAAAAATAAAGATTAGTAAATATTTTAAAACTAAACTGGTAACTTGGCTACATAGAATTTTTTTTTTCTTTTTCGTTGGGAAATTTAAAATAATGCTTTTGTGGAGGTCAGTCGAACTCAGGCTTAGAAAAATTCCTTTAGATACACAAACATCTGAGATCTAAGGATATCCCAGAAGGGGATTTATTTACTTGTCAGGTTTGTGAGAGATCTTTATTTACTGTGTTGAAAACAATCCTAAATTTTATCAGCTAAAGGCAATGGGATGTACGTGGAAAGAACACAGGTTTTGAAGTCTGATAGATTTGGTTTCGAATTCTGAAAATGTTTGTGGATGTCTTGAGCAAACTCAGAAAATTGCTGAGATTGGCAAGGTTTTAGGTAAAAAGGTTGCTGAGAGACAGTAGCTGTGAAGGCAAATGGGATTAGATTCGTGCTAATAGGTTAATAATTCATCCTCAGAAGTGGTAGTAGCAGTAGAGCTGATAAATGTGAAAGAGAAAATGGAACGAGGAAAAATACCTGATGAGGTAAGAAAACTTTTTGTCCCCTTTTTATCCTGAAACAGAAGTTTTTGTTTTTGTTTTTAAAGATTTTATTTGACAGAGAGAGATCACAAGTAGGCAGAGAGGCAGCCAGAGAGAGCAGGGAAGTAGGCTCCCCACTGAGCAGAAAGCCTGATGAGGGGATCAGTCCCAGGATCCTGATTTTATTTATTTATTTGACAGACAGATCACAAGTAGGCAGACAGAGAGAGGGGAGGAAGCAGGCTCCCCGCCGAGCAGAGAGCCCGATGCCGATGCCGGGCTCGATCCCAGTACCCTGGGATCACGACCTGAGCCGAAGGCAGAGACTTACCCACTGAGCCACCCAAGCACCCCTGTAAGACAGAATTCTTGATTATGTTAGTATTTCTGCTGTATTGTTACTGGCCCCAGGATTGATTTTATTTAAGGCTATTCCCAGTCTAGGGAAATTCATGTCTTTAAAGAAATTTTTTTTTTTTTTAAACCTCTGAACTCTTTTTTTTTTTTTTTAATTTATACACTTTTTTTTCTTTTGCATGAAACAGTCTCAGTTAATGGGATGACTACACTTCAAGATTTGAACTCTGCTTTAAAAGTAATAATGACCTAGTCCAAAACTTTTAGAAATAACAATAAAGGAACCAAAAAACCTGGAAAATTCTACAGTGAGCTCCAATTAGAAAGGTCTTCAAAAGTTTTTTTTTTTTTCTCTTAACCCTTACAATGGAAGAGATATTTAAACTAATGCTCTAGATTGCATGTGCATCTTTCTTTTTCAGTTTTTCTTCTCTTATGTCCAGTAATCCTAAACTCTGATTTAACCCAGTCCTTTTTGTTTGTTTGTTTAAAGAGAGAGGAAAGGAATGCATTTTAGCTTTCCTTTGTTTGCAAAATTCAGCTGCTGACCTATCAGCCTTCCCTGTTTTCTTAAATATCAGATTGGTAGCCTAAGATTTTGTAACCTCTAAGGTAGACTTGTTTCATGAATTAGAAGGTTAGTGATGAGATGTAATTCTAGTGTATTTTTCTTTTCTTTTGTACCTAGCTATATTCAGGTTTCCAGCAGATTTTTCATCACAAACCTGTATAGTGGATGCTTAAGCAAAACTTATATTTCCCATATTTATTTAGAGATCTCTTAAATAACCACATACAGGGGTGCCTGGGTGGCTCAGTGGGTTAAGGCCTCTGCCTTCTGGCTCAGGTCATCATCCCAAGGTCCTGGGATCGAGCCCTGCGTCGGGCTCTCTGCTCAGCGGGGAGCCTTTTTTCCCCTCTCTCTGTCTGCTTCTCTACCTACTTGTGATCTCTGTCTGTCAAATGAATAAATAAAATCTTAAAAAAAAAAAATAACCACGTACGTAAATAAAACTTAAAATATAAGCAAAAATGTAATCTGACCATATGGGAATTGCTGCTACTTTATCTGTGCGGTACATTGCTTGTTTCCTTAAACCCTTAGCCAGAGTCTCATATTTTATACATTTCCAACTGTCTTGGTTACGTGTTTTCCTGGTCATGTTTGGTTTGAAAGTATTAAATAAGGGAGTTGAGAAAGGGAAGTGTTTTTTATTTGCCAAGCTTAGTCCTTTCCAGCTGTTGCTCCATCTTCAGAATACAGGATATGTAGAAAAAATGACATAGTTGTGGATGCAGTGATACAGTTCATATGTTAAAATTGTAGCATACAGTTTTGTGTAAACCTCAAGTAATTATTTGTTCTTAATTGATGAAATTTATCAGGTTTTATGCCTTGTTACATTACTCTTATTTTGCTGTTTTTTTCTTTCCCGCATAGACCAATTATGCCTGTAACGTTGAATATGAACATGGCTATGCCTTCTTGGTAAGTCAGAATTATTCAGTAAGAACTTTTTATTTGTACTTAACTTTTGTGTTTTTTGTTTGTTTTAACTGGAAGTGCTTTTGTGTGTAACAATTCTTAATTATCTTTTTAGGTTGCAAAGTTATATAATTAACTTTAAATTTAACCTTAAACCTTCAAGTTTAACCTTAAGGTTTTGTATTTTAGATTCAGGGGTAACCTTAAGGAGCTGTACCAACAGGTAGAAATACAGTAGAAAATGGGTAGACAGAAATACTGTAGAAAATAATCTCTTACTGCTTAGTAACCTTTACTCATTTCACTGACCCATCATTTGAATGATCCCGTGTGCCATACACTCTAATGAAGCAGCAGCCTCTCTCCCTTCCAATTTCTTCCCCCCCCCCCACAAATATTTATTTATTTATTTATTTGACAGAAAGACAGAGATCACAAACAGACAGAACAGCAGGCAGAGAGAGAGGGGGAGCAGAGAGCCTGAGCAGAGAGCCTGATGCGGGGCTAGAACCCAGAACCTTGAGATAGGACCCGAACGGAGGGCAGAGGCTTAACCCATTGAGCCACCCAGGCGCCCCTCCCTTCCAATTTCTTGCCTGTCTGGAGAGTTGACAAGCTTTTAAGGAAACCACTTCCTCTTCCACCCCCTCAAGATATTTTTACATTACCTTCTATGTTTTTACTTATTTTTTAGTCTCTCAGGGATCTTGTTAGTTTCTACTATGGAAGCAGGACAATAAGAGCAGCAGATTGGTAAAAGCCGCTCTTTCTCATCAAAATCTAGATCAGTGATGCTTAGTGTCATTTTAATAATTTTTTAAAATGTTTAATTTTTTAAGTTAACATATAATGTATTATTTGTTTTGGGGTACAGTTCTGTGATTCATCAGTCTTATACAAGACCCAGCGCCCACCACAACACATACTCTCTCCAATGTCCATCACCCAGCTACCCCATTCCATGCCCTCTTTCCCCTCCAGCAAACCTCAGTTTGTTTTCTAAGATTAAGAGTCTCTCATGGTTTTTTTCCCTCTCTGGTTTCCTCTTGTTTCATTTTCTTCCTCTCTCTCCTTATGATCCTCTGTCCTATTTCTTAAATTCTGCATATCAGTGAGATCATATGATAATTGTCTTTCTCTGATTGACTTATTCCACTTAGCATAATACCCTCTAGTTCCATGTACATCGTTGCAAATGTCAAGATTTCAGTTTTGATGGCTGCATAATATTCCTCTGTGTGTGTGTGTACCACATTTTCTTTATCCATTTATCTTTCGATGACATCTGGGCTCTTTCCACAGTTTGGCTGTTGCAGATATTGCTGCTATAAACATTGGGGTTAGAGGTGCCCCTTCAGATCACTACATTTGTATAAATGCCCCGTAGTGCTATTGCCAGGTTGTAGCATAGCTCTATTTTCAACTTTTTTTTTTTTTTTTAAGATTTTATTTATTTGATAGAGAGAAATCACAAGTAGACGGAGAGGCAGACAGAGAGAGAGAGGGGAAGCAGGCTCCCTGCTGAGCAGAGAGCCCGATGCGGGACTCGACCCCAGGACCCTGAGATCATGACCTGAGCCGAAGGCAGCAGCTTAACCCACTGAGCCACCCAGGTGCCCCCTCTATTTTCAACTTTTTGAGGAACCTCTATACTGTTTTCCAGAGTGGCTGTACCAGCTTGCATTCCCACCCTTGTGTGTTTTATATCAGGAAGTAGAGTCAGTTCTTTGTTCCTCTAAGCTACTTCCAGTCTATTGTCATCTTGTCTTCTCTGCTTGTTCCCACCCATATCTTACCCACCCCTTCACTTGCTTTTTATCTCTTCTGGATTCCTTGACAGCTTTCACAAGTTCCTGCCTGCTGTGCCCATTGGTTCTTTCATCTTCCCTCTCTGGCAAAATTCCCATTCAGAACAGAATTTCTGGATAATGTGGCTAGAGACCATTAATGAAAGGATGTAACTTTTAGAGAAATGGAAAGGGCCAGAGGAAACCTTCCCTTGGGTCTCTAGTTGGAGGTATCTACTATGTGTGATGAAAAAGTTTTACAGAATGTGGATAGAGCTCGGTATAATTCCTCTGCTCAATACATGTGAAGGTAGTGCATGTAAGAGTGACATGGTAAATAGCTCTGTTCCATCATATTGACTTATGATACAGTAGAAGGGGAAAGGAATGGCTGGAATTTATTACAAACTTTTTAGGGGGGTGTGTGTTGAGATTCTTGCTTGGCTGTAAGATTAGACTAGATGTTCTTACCATAAAATTATGTGGCATTATGATTTTTTAACATTAAATCTGTATCTAGTTGGTGAAAGGAACAAGTGGAATGTTAGAATCACACATTTAAGTTAATTTTTTGGCCTCTGTAGAAATTTTGTTTTGAGTTTCATTTTCATGGTTAGCCCTTTTTATCTTGAATTTAGTGAAACATACTTTTAGAATCAAATAGCTCTTTTAAGATTTTGCCTTATTTTCCAGGTTTGATATTACTGGACTTTTACCAGAGTCACAGGAGGATGAACCTGGAATTAAACAGGCAGCAGAAAATGGTAAGTACAGAAATATTTTACAAAGACAAAAAAGCATTCTTTTTTTACTAGGTTCAATAGTTTTATTGGTGTTGATAAAATAATATATAATTATCTGAACTTAGGAAGTGATGCTATTTCCTTCCTTTGTGATGACTCTCTAACTTGTTTGCCATGATGGCTACATGGACTCCCCTAACTGTAAATGAAGATGAGGTAAATGGGGAAGAATGGCCTTTATCAAACTTTATTGTATTTATTATTTCAGTTGGATACATAATTTTGCTTTGATTTACATAGACTAATAGAGAAAATAGTAATTTTCTTTCTTCATTAAGGAGACTTGAAATAAGGTTGGGTATAGTGATAGAATCATACATAACGTAATTTATATTGGGTAATTTTCATGTGGTGATAATAATAGATGCCACTGATTGAATACTTAATTGTTAAACAATCCAGGTAATTCTTGTAAATAATCTCATTTAAGACTTCTATGACATAAGTCTTAGCTCTACTTTACAGAATCTCCAAAGTGTGTTCTCTGGTTGGTATTCCATGTTTCTTATGGACGTGATAATTCCATTTATTTTTAGAGTGAAATCATAAAGAACACTAGCTAATTGGGAGAAATCTGATTTTAGAAAATGTATAGAGTCATCCTTTTATGAATGTGCTGAAGTTTTTACAAATAGATGGGATCACTGGGATTGACTTAAGAATAATCGGGTGGTGACGCAGCAGATATTGATGAAACAAGCCTGGCTGTGAATTGATAGTTGCAGAAGTGAGGTGATGTGCACCTGAGAGTTACTGCACACTTTCTATTTTTAGATTTGTTTGAAAATTTGCAAAATGGCTTAAAAACCAGTGGGATCCTTTTCAAAAATGTTAAAATGTTTCTAAAGAAGAACTCTTAAAAACTTCAAAACAGGGAAGATACACTCAAAATGCACTGGCAATTTGGTATGGTCAAACCAAGAACACTGGCTTTTAGGATCATCAAAATGTAGGTCGAATCGAGAATCCTGGAGCTAGGATTTTTTTAAACAATAATTTGATGACAAAAATAAGTATTGGGTTTGGGAGTGAGTTGTTAGATCTTGTGGAAGGTAGGAGAAGGGCAGGGCCTTGTGGAGAAGACTGGTAGGCCTAGTAATTTCCAGAGTGAAAAGTTCCACCCTAGTGATAGAGTTGGCCTGTGACATACTTGACGTTTCTTTCCTTTCCAAGGTGATGTATTACTGGAGAAAGTGAGGCTCAGACTCAGAGCTAGGAAAGAAGGGAGCCTCTGTTGGAGGCCTTTAAGAGTAAGCTCCTGAACAAAGAAAAAAAGTGCTCTGGTTAAGGTCCAAGGAGCACAGTGGTGCCCTCGCCTGTATGCAAACGGTGATTGAAATTGGGACACTACTGCTCTACTGCTGACTGCTGTCTTTGTAGTTTGTCAATATTATCTCAGTGCTTAATGTAACCTTGAGGGTTAACTAAAGCTTTGTGAAACTTGGGGGAGAAGTAGTCCCAACAGCTCACCCAGTGGCAAACAACTCACATTCCCCAGGCCCTTACTTGAACCTTCCCTCCTCACACCTCGGCCATTATTCCCTTTCTTTGGTGGTTGGGGGTGGGTGTTAAATTTGTTTAATTTATTTATTTTAGAGAGAGCATGTGTGTGTTTACACAAGCGATAGGGAGGAGCAGAGAGAGAGGGACAAGCAGACTGTGTACTAAGCACGGAGCCTGACACAGGGCTTGATCTCACGACCCTGAGACCACAACCTGAGCTGAAATCAAGAGTTGCCACCTAACCGACTGAGCCACCCAGGCACCCCCATTCTGTATCTGCAGTCACTATCTGAGCCACCCAGGCACCCACATCTGTAGTCTCTATCTGATTGAGGCTATGCAGTCTCCTGTAAATAAATACCTCACATTTCTCAGCACTTCTTTTATTTCTTAAGCCCCCTTTACTGTTCTCTAGCCCATTCTTCCATGCCATAGTCTGGGCATTACTTTCCATTCTCACTGTAACTTAGTACTGAACTCTTTATATAAAAGGAAAATAGTTTTTCATTTGGGCGTTTGGTTTTTTCAGTGTTTTAGAAAAAGCAGATTTTTATTTTTTGATAAGAAGTACGGAAGTTGGAAATTTTAATCTTTAAAAATGAAACTCCTGGTGCATCTAGGTTGCTCTAGGTTTTAAGCATCTGCCTTTGGCTCAGGTTACGATCCCAGAGTCCTGAGATGGAGCCATGTGTCTGCCTCCCTGCTCAGCGGGGTGTCAGCTTCTCCCTCTCTGAACATCACTCCTGCTTGTGCTCTTACTTGCATGCTCGCTCTTAAATAAGAGATCTTAAAAAAAAGAAAGAAAGAAAGAAACTCTTGTGCATATGTGAAAACAAGAGGACATAATCTGTAAAAGGTGTAGTTACAAAAAAAAAAAAAAAACAGGACAGGTTATAAGGAAAAAAGGAAATTCTAGGAGTCCTCGTTTTATAAAGATTTGTGTCAAAGTATTTTGCAGAAACAAAAGACTCACTTGATTTTTTCCCCCGGCATCATTTATTGGCTATAGGAAAAATTAGTACTATAGTTTTTAAAATAACAGAATGAACTTTTTAAATACTATAAATAACAAATTGTGTAATATACTTTATATTTTAAAGTGGTAACTTTCAGGTTGTTTCATTGAAGAGAGAAATATATTTATATGAGCAGAATTGACCATAGATAAAAGAATAGCTGTTGATTGATAAGAGAAAGAACTATTGTTTATAAATTATAATAGATATAATTGAACAGTTTAAACAATACCTGCAAATGAGTTTTATAATAAAAATACATTCTAATTTTGTATTTTAGTTAGTAGAGTGCTTCAAGTTTTTCACTTGTTTTGACCTATTTTATCCTATTTAAAATGGTATATTTAGGCTTAACTTTGAAGGTATTAGTGATTTAATTCTATGTTGTTTTTAGTAAAAGCTTTGATAGAGCAAGAGGTGAAGAATGGCATTCCTTCTAACAGAATTATTTTGGGAGGATTTTCTCAGGTAAGGTAAAGTTTGGGTGATATGTTATTGGTATATTTATCTAGGAGTCTGGATTCTGTCCTTTTCTATGGAGGAGTCTTTTTTTTAGTATGTTATAGAATCTGATGTACTGTTCTCTTTGTTTTTAATATATTGTTATCTTTAATGCTGAATTAAGTTTGAATGGACTAGATATAGTTAATTATGAGAATGTATTCTTTTTGCTTTTCTAGTTTTCTCTCTTTAGCAGTTGCCTTCAGTTTCTAGATTATGTCTTGAAAATTTATTAATAAGTAAATTGATTCACACTTGGAATGTATTTTCTTAAAATAATTATCACACATGTTGTTAAGGTATTTAAGTTGATGCTGTGTACCCCCTTTAAACAAAATTGTAATTTAATAAACACAGGTCTTCAGAGGAGACTACTAATAGAACAGTAGGGTAGACAACAAGAGAATTTCTTCCCTCTTTTTGTTACAGATTCCCAGTGGTTGAGACTCATAGACTCCCCTGTAGTCCCTTTGAGACACAATCCAAGTAGGGTCTCCCACAAAGTGACTTGTAATGCTTGAGGTTGCTGGTTTTTCCCCTGGAGTTCTCTTCTTCCACTGCAGAAACAAGAGGTTCTCGGAAGACTCTCTGGTGATGCTGCACTGGCTTGGGAGAGGGGCAATGCAGTCAGCATGTAGCCACTTCTCTTACCTTTTGGCATGGTCTCTTGGTTTCTGTGGTTCAGAGGGTGCCTCAGCCTCACCCTCTCCCCTCATGTGCTAAGATTCTCTTGGTGGTGTCCTGTCTATGATTAGATGCTAGTTCTTGTAGAAGGGAGCAAAGTTAGGAATGACCTGTGTCCCATCATGATGATGTCACTCTATCATCTTTCCTCTTTTTGTCTTGTAAAACAGATTTTAGATTTAAGTATGCGATTTTTGACATCTTTCTGTACTTTTCTCCTACTTCCTATACTTTTTCTGCATAGTTACCTCATATTGACTTTACATCTTTATTTCAGCTTATTGCATGTTCACCTTGTCACCCATCCCAGATTGCTCCAGCTTCTTTTTTTTTTTTTTTTAATATTTTTTATTTTATTTATTTGACAGAGAGAGATCACAAGTAGGCAGAGAGGCAGGCAGAGAGAGGGGGAAGCAGGCTCCCCACTGAGTAGAGAGCCTGATACGGGGCTTGATCCCAGAACCCTGAGATGATGACCCGAGCTGAAGGTGGAGGCTTAACCCACTGAGCCACCCAGGTGCCCACATTGCTCTAGCTTGAAATCTGTAAACCTTCTAAATCAACAACTTAGTGTTCAGACTGCCTGAATTAGACAATGTCAGAATTAGGGAATTCTTTAGAAGTTAGAATTCAGTAGAAAGATAGGTTGCCAATACAGTATAGTAAAAAGAGGTTACTGGTTTGGTATTTGTTGAAGTCAAGATAATGTCTTTTTTGTAATACACATTGTGACATAAGTGTAGGTACAGAAGTGAATGTTTGATTCGGGGAAAAAAAGCTAACATAGGAGACTATATAGTTGAGATTTGTTGATTATGATTTACAGAAAGGAATTCCTCTTGCCTTAAGCAAGAAAGAACAGATTATGAGTCTGTGGGATCACATCAGGAAAACAAAGGATGAGAATGAATCAGGGCCTCAGGAAATAGCTAAGACAATGGAAAGCCCTCATGGCTTTCTTTCTCGTCTCCTGTTTTTCTGTCCATCTGCTTTATTTGCCTTTTCATCTACAGTTGGTAGTCTACACCTTTTCAGTCTATAGCTTTTCCAGTTCTAGAATTTACAGGTTACTGTTCCAGCCACACAAAGAGACAGGCTGATAATCACTGAATCCCAATTTCAAAATCTTGAGAAAAGGAACATGACTATCTTGGATGAGAAAGAATCTCATATTTTCATGGGGCCCAGTGACCAACAGGCATGGTCAGAGTGACTTGGCATCTAGAATACTAACGGGAATGCTCTTCCCAGAGCGCAGGGTATTGTAAGCTGGGGAGACAAATACTCTGAAGGTGCCTGCTACAGAGTCCTTATGATCTTGAATTTTTGCTGTAGAAAAGATGACCAACTTAAGACTACGTTTGATTTTATACCTAAGACTTCAGAGCAGAAAATAAGTGTAAGTTTAAAATGTTCCTAAGGTGATTGTAAGTGCATTTAAATATAGTTAACTGTTTCTTGACTGATTCCGTGGTTGCTATGTTCCTAGAGTGGTATTCAGTGTAGAGAATCATGTCCTTCAGGGCATGGTGGGGTGGGGTATGTATGTATTTCTGCTAGTTTGCCTGATTTGATTTGACATCAAATATCCAGGTTGCTTTTTTTCTTTAATGGACATTATTAATAATAAATCTTTTACGTTGCTGTTAGCAGAGGATGTGTTCCATTGACTTTTCTCTGCTTATCTTTCCAGGGAGGAGCTTTATCTTTATACACCGCTCTTACCACTCAGCAGAAACTGGCTGGTGTCACCGCACTCAGTTGCTGGCTTCCACTCCGGGCTTCATTTCCCCAGGTAGCCTGACTGATACTTGTAGCATTAGATTACTGAGCTGGGAGATCACAGATAATGTTGGTGAGAGGTCATTTTTTTTAATTAATCAACTATATATTTTTAGAGCGGTTTAATAAGTTCATAGCAAAATTGAGCAGAAAACACAGAAAGTCCCTTTCTGTGCACAGGCTTTGGACACCCTGTAGCCCTGTGGTACATTTGTTAGATTGTATATCATCACCCAAAGCCCATCATTTACCTCTGTCATCCTTTCTTTATTTTTCATTTTTTAAAAAGATTTTATTTATTTATTTGACAGAGGGAGAGAGGGAACACAAGCAGGGAAAGCAGGAGAAGCGGGCTCTCCACTGAGCAGGGAGCCCAATGCAGAGCTTGATCCCAGGACCCTGGGATCATGACCTGAGCTGAAGGCAGCGGCTTAATGACTGAGCCATCCAGGTGCCCCAAGTCATCCTATTTAAAAAATAATTTTCTGAAACTTTTGCGATGTACCTAGTAGGCTTTATCTGAATACTACTATATTGTCTTTATTGTGGATTGCAGAGAATGGAAATAAGTCCTTTTGTCATAAATCTTATATTTGAAGTGTTTGGTATATTTTAAAATGTATATATAAGTTTAGGACAATCTTTTACACATAGAAATAAAATTTTCAAATGTTCAGTATTTTTACTGCTTAATAGCAAAATCTTACCATAGAACAGAATTTCTAAGTACTCACTAGTGTGTAAAGCAATATATGATACACATGGGAGAAATGGACATTTATTTTCAAATTCATCTTTAAATCTAAGATCTTTTGGGGCGCCTAGGTGGCTCAGTGGGTTAAAGCCTCTGCCTTCGGCTCAGGTCATGATCCCAGGGTCCTGGGATGGAGCCCCGCATTGTGCTCTCTGCTCGGCAGGGAGCCTCTTTCCTCCTCTCTCTGCCTGCCTCTCTGCCTACTTGTGATCTCTCTCTGTCAAATAAATAAAATCTTTAAAAAAAAAAATCTAAGATCTTTTTCATCACTATATATGGTAATTCTTCAGTGTCTTATACATACTAAATGCTAATTATTAACCATCTTATTTAAATCAGTTAAATAAGAACTGAGAAGAACATGATTCTGTTAAAGCATACCTCTTATTTCAAGATACTGTGAACATATAAAGAATAATTAAGATTGAGTCTGCTTCAAGAAACCACTTCATTGGGAAAACAGTAATACAAGACAGGGGAGGGGCACCTGGGTGGCTCAGTCAGTTAAGCATCCGACTCTTGGTTTTGGCCCGGGTCATGATCTCAGGGTCATTAGATCAAGCCCCATATCAGGCTCCATGCTCAGCTGGGAGTCTGCTTGAGATTCTTTCTCTTCTTATCCCTCTGCTACTCTTCCTGCTTGCATACTTTCTAAGTAAATAAATAAAATCTTTTAAAAAAGCAAGACAGGGTGATCATATATCCTATAAAAGTTTAACTGAAGAGTTGTGGGAGTATAGGGAGAAAAGGAATTTTATTTCTGTGGCTGAGTAAAACTTATGAAGTAACATATTATATTTGCATATCTAGGTATAGTTGTAAATGCCTGGCATATAATGCTCTATACATTTGAATAAATACTAGTGTTCTTTTATTTTTTGCAGGGTCCTATCAGTGGTGTTAATAGAGATATTTCTATTCTTCAGTGCCATGGAGACTGCGATCCTTTAGTTCCCCTAATGTTTGCTTCTCTTACTGCCGAAAAGCTAAAAACATTAGTAAATCCAGCCAATGTCACCTTCAAAACCTACGAAGGCATGATGCATAGTTCCTGTCAACAGGTAATTGTTTGGAAGCAGTGATTACAGAGATATATTTGCAGCTTTTTTCATGTGATATTTTTAACGTAAGTAGCATTTGATTGCTTGGTTATTTAAAGGAGTTAATTAATGAATTCACATTGAATCATAGGGTAGCAGGATTTAGATCAGAGTTTATTCAATTTAATTCAGCAAGCATTCACTGTTTTCCCTATTACATGCCAGCTTTGTGCATAATTCAAACGACAAAACATTCCTTTTTATTAAAGTTTAAGCCAAATTAATAAAATTTTAAATGTAATAAGAGAAAAGGATATATATCCAAATAGTTGTGGATATATATCCAAATAATCGTATAGAAAACAGGATGTGATAAGTGTTATATTTGAAGTTTTCATAGTTCTCTAAAACACTGAGAAGAGTGAGATTAATTTTATCTTGGGAAGTACTAAGAACATGAAGCAAAAGCTAGATTTGGAATTTGGATAGCAAGTGTGCAGAGAAAGGGAAAGCAAGCTATCCAGTTGAGCCATGGTCTTATGAAAAGCTGGCTGTCCTAGAGCAGGATGCCATTCATAAAGTAGGTATAAGGAACAGTTTTAGGGTAACAGGAAGGAGATAATACTGAGTTCAGTGAACATACTGAGATTGATAGGCCCCTGTGATAACAAAATGGGTTTTGGAAATACTTGTCTGAAGCTCAAGCCTGTGATAGAGATTTAGAATAATTGCCAATATTATTCATCACTGAAGAATTACCATGGGAGAATATCATGAGGAAAAAGCCAAGGAATAGAACTTGGGGGTGAGAGGAGGGATTAAAAGGAGCTAGATGTAGAACGAGAGTACAGGAGGAGAGAATTCCAGAGTGGTGGTGCACCTGGCTGGCTCAGTCGGAAGAGCATGCAACTCTTGATCTTGGGGTTGTGAGTTTGAGCCCCACGTTGGGCATAAAGATTACATACATAAACAAACTTTTTAAAAAATTGGTTAGGTTATTTAAGAAAAAAAAGAAAAAGGGGTTCCTTGGTGGCTCAATCAGTTAAGCATGTGACTGGTTCAGTTCATGATCCCAGGGTCCTTGGATTGAGTCCTGCATTGGGGCTCCCTGCTCAAGGGGGAGCTTACTTCTCCTGGTCCTGCTCCTGTTCCCCGCCCCCTGCTCATGCTTTCTCTCACTTGCTTTCACTCTATCTCAAATAAATAAATAAAATCTTTTTTTAAAAAGTCTTTTTTTCAGAGTAGAAGGGAACAGTGTCCCATGATTCAGAGAACAATTGACAAAAAATAGACCAGGAAGAAACTAACCAATAGTAAGCCATCTGTGACCTTGGATGTTTGGGGAGATGGAGCCTGCAGTGGATTGTGTAAAGTGGATAGGGAAATGGGAAAAGTAGAGGCAACATGTATTAACCTTTATTTAAAAAGTTTTTGTGAGGGTAAAAAGGATAAAAAGACTCTTTAATGGTTGGGAGGAAAAGACTCCCTTGATGAGGGAAGGAGGAAGAAAATAACGATGAAGAGAAGGTAATATCTAATAGGGGGAATCTTAGGGAAATCGAATAATGTAAATAAGTCCTAAAATGGGTAGTGCTTGCCTTCAAAGAGGAAAACAGCACTTGAGAATCCAGAAGAGAGTCAATGAATATGAACAAGGATTGGTGAGGTAGTAGTTGTTGAGAGTTCACATTAGATCCTCTTTATCTTTTCAGTAAAGTTGGAGATATGGTCACTTGATAAGAATGAAGGAGGCCTGCATCAGTTTGGAGGCTTGAAAAGGCCTAGAATAAAAATTGATTGCCAAGCACTGAGGTAGTCCTACATAAAACTGTTTTGTAACCACCCAGCCTGGCTGAATCATTTGTTTTACAGACAGAGAAAAGAGGTAGTAATATGGTTTATCCAGAAAGACAAGGGGGCCTAGGATTCTAGGCTGTTATTGAGAACATAGTTGGAACCATCAGCAAGTGCTGAATCCAGAAAACAGGTGGGCTGGCACTCCAGGTATCCAGGAGGGACTGAGAGCCTAGAGCATTGGTTTTTAAAGTAGGCTTTATGTTATAAATACCCTGGAGCTTAATAAATATTCAGACACCAGAACTCCACAAACTCCACAATTCTGATTCAGCACATTGGGGGTTAGCAGGTAAACTCAGGTATTTGTGTTTGTGTGGATGTGTTTTTAAAATAAAGCTTCAGGGGTGCCAGGGTGGCTCAGTCAGTTAAGCAGCTGCCTTGGGCTCAGGTCATGATCCCAGGGTCCTGGGATCTAGTACTGCGTCAGGCTTCTTGCTTAGTAGGGAGCCTGCTTTTCCCTCTGCCTGCCACTCCCCCTGCTTGTGCGTGCTCTCTCTCCCTGACAAATCAATAAAATTAAAAAAAAAAAAAAAAAAAAAAAAAGGATTCTGTTTACCTAATCTCTACACTCAGTGTGGGGCTGGAACTTATAACCCTGAGATCAAGAATCACTGTTGGCACACCCCAAGCATGTGACTCTTGATCTCAGGGTTGTGTGTTCAAGCCCCAAGTTGGGCATAGAGCTTACACAACAAGAAAAAAAGAAAAAAAAAGGTGATGATTTTTTGTGCAGTCACATTGGAGAATATTGGACTGAATGATGAGGAGCAGAAAGTGAAAAGAGGTAGTAAGAGGTATTGTGACCAAGAAACTTCAAGGACTTTAGAGTGTTATAAAATAGAGCACTTATGTGCTGTGGCTTTATTTTCTGATTGACTAAATTGTAAGGTTGAAGGTTCTTTGTGTTGCTAATTTGTGTGTTTGTGGAGTTAAGCCTTGAAATACTAGAGATGAGGGGCACCTGGGTAGTTGAGTGGGTTAAGCCTCTGCCTTCCACTCAGGTCATGATCTCAGGGTCCCGGGATCGAGTTCCACATCGGGCTCTCTGCTCGGCAGGGAACCTGCTTCCTCCTCTCTCTCTCTCAATGCCTTTCTGCCTACTTGTGATCGCTGTCAAATAAATAAAATGTCAAAAAAAAAAAAAAAAAGAAAGAAAGAAAAAGAAATACTAGAGATGATAGTAGGAAATTATTTGAGGGGAGTGGGAAAACCGAGCCACATGCAGGAGTCTTATAAAACGTTTTTTTTTTTTTTAATGAATACTTGATATATTCTTTTTTATCTTTCATAGGTACATGTTGTCTTTCAAATGGTTGCTTGTATGTAAATCCTTGTGAAAGGCACAAAATATTTTATGCTACGAATTTAGCATTTCATTCTAACAAGAGAAGGTTAAAATCTAGGTTTTTCTACCTGTGGTTAGTTGACCATAATTGTGTCCTTACTGATATTTCTCTGGATAGGTTTTGTTACTCCTAAGCCCCTTTCTCTCCACCCATGTTTTTTGTTCAGCTATAGCAAAGTGCAGACCATTTTCATAGGACTGCATAATAGTTGGGAGCTATCATTTGAATGTACATTTATAATCCTAATCACAGGAAATGTTCTGAAATTTCTGTTGAACTCTCATTTTTCTGTTACAACTTTTCATTTAATTGATGTAGTGAGAATATGGTTTTACCTTACCTTGGCACACCACACATTTAGTTGGTGGTATTTTAGTAGGGATTTAATTACTGATTTTGTAATTGCTTATTAAATCACTTTATTCCAAACAGGAAATGATGGATATCAAGCAATTCATAGATAAACTTCTACCTCCAGTTGATTGACGTCACTAAGAGGCCTTGTGTAGGAGTGCACACCAGCATCATTGTAGTAGCGTATAAACCTTTTCCTGTGCCCAATCTTGAAACTTCTAACGTTTGCAGTGTTCAGATGTTTTGCAAATACCCACCAATGACACCGACTACATAATACTCTCTCCTTGTGGGAAATACGGTCTTTTAAGTTTCTATACATGTATTTGTATAATAGGATTCAGAATATACTAGTATTAAAATAGGTGAAGCAGCTAAGCTTTTTCCCAAATGTAATTCAGCAAAATAAAATACTGTAACCAGATTTTTTATTACATCATTTGACAATTATTAGTATGCTTAATGAAAATTTGTTCAGGTATAAATGAGCAGTTAAGATATAAATGATTTATGCATGCTGTGACTTAGTCTATGGACTTACTCCAAAATTACTTAGTCACCATGCATTATCTGTATTTTTATAAATGTATTCATTATATACTTAATGATTGTAATACATAATAAGAATGAGGTGTTACTACATTATTCCCAATAATAGGGATAATGCTTCTTCAGTAAAGAGTAATATTCCTCTGTTAAGTTGATGGCCCTTTTAATTTGGGGACCAGGCTTTATTTTCCCTGATACCATTTCTATTGAATATTTTTTTTCCTCTCTAAAAATGTTTTCTTTTTTTTTTTTTTTATCCTTCATAACAGACCAAATATTGCTTCCTTGCCATAGACATCTGCTACCAGTACATGCTGTAATTTGACATTTTGAATCACAGATTTGATGATATTTAAAATGTATTTACTCTTACATAAAGAAACCTTTAAACTTCCTACACTTATTTCTTAAACTGCACCTTCGTCCACAGTTAGGCCTATATAGTCACTAGAATCTTCAGTCTAGATAATGGGAATAATTCTGTGGTTGTATTTTTCTGTAATTAACTGAAAGAGTATGTAGGTCATATTCTAGTCTGTCCTGAAATATTTAAGACATCTTAAAAACTAATTTCTAAGATGATTTGCTCTAAGATGATTCTCCTTGAGCATAGTTTTAGTTTACTTGGTTTGTAGATATGTTTGAAACCAACTACTGTAGAAAATAAACAGTCCATTAGAAAAATTTGCTTTATTTTTATCTGCCAATGAACTTATTGAAAACTTCACTTTAGTAGGTGGGGTTTTATTTAGTTATTGTGCAAACATAAAAGTAGCAATTACTTGATTTTAAGTAGTTGAATTTTTCAGATTATTTGTAAAGATTATTGGAGAACAAATTTATGGGTGATAAAGATTAATCACAACTCAATACATATGGTATAGTTACAACAGTTTAATATGTAGCAAAAATGTATACTTGGTATTTCTAAACTGTTGGTAGTTTTTCTGCTGTATTCCAACTGACTAAAACAATGTTAGGAATGCATCTTTATAAATGGGTGCTAATTGATAATGGAAATAATTTAGTAATGGACTGTATAGAATGTTAATAATGAAGCCATATGTTTATGTCTGGATTTAAAAATTTTAAACAATCATTTAATAAGTCATTTTGCTTGACCTTGAGGAATAAAAATTGTTGTTTTAGTTATACAAATCAGCAAGATCTAACTTATAGCAAGAAATATTCCATTGAAATGTGCTGTAATGTGGGAAAATGTAAATCTTTTTCATGATTTCTACCAATGTGAAATAAAATTTAATTCTGAGTTTTCTGTGACTGCTTTCTCATACTATTTTTAATATTTAGGTTTGCCTTTGAATGGTTGTCTATACTGAAAAGGGGGAAAATGTCAATGCAGTCATAACATACATTCAAGAGAGAATTTTTGATGATGGTATGGTTGATCTGGAATAGAACAAGGCATGAGAACTGCTTCTCTTGTTACTCAATTTGAATAAGCTAAAAAAGTATTCCTAAATTTGATTTTGTGTTTCTAACATGTTTAAGAAGTTTTGTTTACTGTTTCCAAGCCTGCTCCTCTTGTGCAGTATTCATGGGATTTTTAAATTAGTGTCATGAGGCAGTATCTAAATAATTTTTTGTCCTCTTATTTCACGGTTGACTCCTAGCATTTCCCAATAAAGGAATCCTTTCTGTCCCGTCTCTTAAGCAGTCCTTCACTTTCTGCTTCTGAGTACTTAAAATTGACCAGCTCATTTTTTTGTGAGGGAGCTTGTTCTGTTTTTGGATTACCTTAATGGTAAGGGAGTTCTGTATATATACTACAATATTGTATGCAACTTTCAGACTTCATAACAGCATCTTATTTTGTATGGTAAACTTTTATTTTGTCATCCTTTCTCAACTATTGTGTTCACAGTTAGATGTGGTCAGTGTGGTATTGTTAATCTCTATTGACAGCATTAGTGTCTTATGTATATATAAATAATTGGGGAATTTGTCTACTATTGCAATCAGTGTTATGGATGTTTTTAAAAGTAGGTACATGATGAGCTCCTGGCTAGTTCAGTCAATAGAGCATGTGACTTTGATCTTGAGGTGAGTTCAAGCCCCATGTTGGGCATAGAGTTTAATTTAAAAAAAAAGGTAAAAGTAGATACATGACACAGTTCCACCCTCTAACAACATACTACTTTATTTTGTAAAAATTATTAAAATATGAACAGTAATTTAAGTAGTTGAGATATTCTAGTCACTATACTAAACATTTTACATTCTTTATTAGTGTAATTCTCACATCAACTTTATCTTTGCTTTATAGGAAAAACTGATAGCTAAAGGGATGAACTGTTTGCCTATACTTACGGAGCTATTATATGTAACAGCCAGGATTCAGAGTGATGTGTCTGACTCCGTGGTCTGCTACCTTGCTCTTTGCCCTTGTGAGGTAATTTTAAATGCTGTAAACAAATAAAAAAGCTTATTCCATATAATTCAGAATGCTTAGAAGTAACTAAACTAGGGTAAGAACCAGCTTACCATAAAGAAATTACAATCTCCAGTGTCCAGAGAGAACTGAAAAAGAAACTAAAAACCTGCATGGTATACCTAACTTTGGGGCTCAGCAAATAACTTACCGTTGTACAGCCAGGACCCTTATAAGGGCTGCACTCTGTCCACAAAGTGAGCTAAAAAAACATTCAGTCTCTTCAGGAAGGAAGGGAAAACTTACCTATTTTGGCCAGGGCCCTGGATTAGAAGAGGGAGCTTTTCCCTTGACAATGTTTAACTAGAATTTTATATTAATATATATTTGGATTTTGAATTTATACTATTTCTGTGGCCGGGAAAACAAGCTCATAATTTAACATCAAGAATCTCCTTGAACTAGATTTGCCTGTTGAGCACTTGGAAGAAGCAAGATCTTTATGGACAGTGACATCCTCAATCTAGGCAGCATAAATTTAGTCTGCTGAGAGTGAGCTCAACTCCCCCCCCCCCAAATTCAAACCATAGGAGGGAACAGTCTGCCTGCCATAAATGATACCAGGTGACAAAAAAAGCTAAAAATCATTAGACTCTTGGGAACTTTAAGAAACAAAGTATGAGGGGTGCCTGGGTGGCTCAGTGGGTTAAGCCTCTGACTTCAGCTTGGGTCATGATCTCAGGGTCCTGGGATCGAGCCCCACATTGTGCTCTCTGCTCAGTAGGGAGCCTGCTTCCCCCACACTCTATATGCCTGCCTCTCTGCCTACTTGTGATCTCTGTCTGTCAAATAAATGAATGAAAAATCTTAAGAAAAAAAAGTATGAATGTTAAGCTGCGACGAAAGAATCAAGTGTAAACAGTATCAAATTGAAAATTGGAAAAAAAATTTTCTAGAAATGAAAAACAGTTACTCAAGTAAATATTTCAAATAAGCATTATTTATGATAAAATATTTGAAATAATGCAATGTGGAATTACAAAGCCCTTTCAAAACAAACTATCATACATTTATATAATGGGATGCTGTACAGCTATAAAGAAGAAATGAGGGTGCACTGTACTAATTTGGCAAGGATTCAGAATACATTATTGATGGGAAAATAGTGTAAAAACTAAAAGGCATGGAGGAAATAATACCTATATTTGACTTAGTTAGAATTTACATTTGTAAAACCAAATTGCTAGAAGGATATTAAGAATCCAATAAAAGTGGTTATAGAGCATGAATGGGGAAGGAATGACATGGGTAAGGACTGGAGAGGAATTAGCCTGTTACTAAACCATTAAGGAAAGAGTAAAACCACAATGGAATTATCACTATATACCTATTAGAACAAATAAAATTTAAAAAGGCCATGGCAAATCTCTCATACATGGCTGGTGGGAATGTAAAGTGGACACTTTGAAAATTTTGGTAGTTTCTTTAAAATCTATATATAATAGTTATCGTATGACCCAGCAGTTGTACTCTTGGGGATTTATGCCAGAGAAAGGAAAACTTACATCTACACAAAAACCCATACGTGATTATTTATAGCAATTTTATTCATAATATCCAAAAAGTAGAAAGAAATTATGGCGCAACCATACCATTAAATACTACTTGGCAATAAAAAGGAATGAATTACTGATGTACGCAACAGTTTTGCTGGATCTCAATGTCATTATGCTGAATAAAAATGGCTTATCTTCAAAGGTCACATATGGTCTGATTTTATATAACTTTTGTCAAAATTACAAAATTATAGAAATGGAAAACATTAGTGAGTGGCAGAGATTAGAGATGGGGAGAAGGTAGGACTATAAAGGGGCATCATGAATGAGATCTTTGCAGTGATGGAATACTTCTGTATCTTGATTGTGGTGGTAGTTACATGAATTTATACATGTGATAAAATGAAAGGAATTTGCACACAGGAGTGCCAGTTTTGGGGTTTTGATATTGTATTATAATTATGAAAGGTGTAAGTATCTCTACAATTTCTTTTCAACCTGTGAATGTTTCAAAAGGTTTTTTTTTTAAAGTACAATGGGAGAGATGATATAATTTGAACTATGCTATGGTTCGTTCCACTATTTTCTGAGAGTAGATAAGAATTAGTCATCCCCTTTAGATATTCACAATGTAAAGTCAACTAAAAACAACAAAAACAAAAAACCAAACAAATCCAAAAAGCAAAAACACATATGTAACTTCCAAACTAGGGGAGGGGATGGGGATGTCAATTTAAAAGACAAGGTAGGAGTAGAACATGTAAAATGTTAACATGTAAAATGTACAAGATATTTCAAGATATGATAGACACAAATCCAAAAGTAATAGTAATTATAATTGTGAGTGGGCTAGATTTGCCAGTAATAAGACAAGTTATCATTTTGGACAAAGAATGACATGAAGCTACATCGTAACTACAAGAGATTCTGTTTAATTACAGAAAGATTGAACATAAAGGGATGGGAAAATGCAAGAAGCAAATACTCCCTAAAGTAAAGTAAGCTGGCTTATCCTATATTAGTATGATGCAAAGTACGTTTTGAGGCCATGAACACATGTCTGCACAAACACTTGTACATGGGTGTTCATAGCATCATTATTCATAATATTCCAAATGCTCAAAGAACCTAGATGTTTGTCACTGATGAATGGATAACTGAAATGCGGCATATCCAATAGCGTAGTTTGCAGCCATAAAAAAGGAATGTTCTAACATGGGTGAATCCTGAAACAATGCCAAGTGGTAGAAACGAGTTACAAATGACATAATATTGTATGATTTCTTTTATACGAAAAAACAGAATAGGCAAAACTTTTTAAAAATAGACTTTAGGGGGCTGTCAGCACCGCCTGCCGCCGCATGTGCCGGCAACGCGATGCCCAAATCCAAGCGCGACAAGAAAGTTTCCTTAACCAAAACTGCCAAGAAAGGCTTAGAACTGAAACAGAACCTGATCGAAGAGCTTGGGAAATGTGTGGCCACGTACAAGTACCTGTAGCTCTTCTCCGTGGCCAGCAAGCCGAAGGACATCCGTTTTGTAAGCGGTTAAACTGGAAGCACAGCCGGATGTTCTTTGGCAAAAACCAGGTGATGATAGTGGCCTTGGATCGAAGCCCAGCTGACGAGTACAGAGACAACCTACATCAGGTCAGCAAGAAGTTGAGGGGTGAGGTCGGTGTCCTTTTCACCCACCGCAGCAAGGAGGAAGTGAAGGAGTGGTTTACGAAATACGCCAAAGTGGACTTCGCTCCAGCCGGAAACAAAGCAACTTTCACTGCGACCCTGGACCCACGGCCCCTGGAGCAGTTCCCCCACTCCATGGAGCCACAGCTGAGGCAGCTGGGCCTGCCCACCGCCCTCCGGAGAGGGGTGGTGACGCTGCTGTCCGACCACGAGGTGGGCAAGGAGGGCGATGTGCTGACCCCAGAGCAGGCCCGCGTGCTGAAGCTTTTCAAGTATGAGATGGCTGAATTCAAGGTCACCGTCAAATACATGTGGGATGCACAGTCCGGAAGGTTCCAGCAGATGGGAGATGACTTGCCCGAGAGTGCATCCGAATCAGCAGAAGAGTCAGACGGGGAGGACGACGGCGGACGGACACTTGGCGGGACTGTGGGATGCTGTCTTGCTGGCCAAACAGCAGGGAGGGCACGAGGGATGGACTGCTTTTTTGTAAGCGGTAAAGCTGTCTGCGGGTGGCTCCTGTGGACAGCAGAGAGGACTTTTCCGGGGCAGGGGGGGATATATTAATTTTTAACATGTATGTACCTAGTAGAGTCTCAAAGCAGGTAAAACAGAAATGATGGTGACATCAGTGAAAGAGGTGGGAGAGGGAATGTCAAAGTCCTGTGTGTCCACACAAATACCAAAAACAAACAAAACAAACCTGACCCGAACTGTCACAATCCACTCTATGAATCTCTATGAAAATAGTCAAGAGTTTTCCACCAAGCAAGTGAATGCTTGAGAAAAACTTGATTGAAACCCAGTACAAAAGCGTTGTGTCATTTTAACTTACTCTTACTTAACCCCCCGCTTCTAGGTCTTGAAGATGAAGTCCATATTCCCAACATAGGTTCCAGATAATGGAGAAAGCAAAGCAGATTTTTGGTTCCAAACAATTGTGGTTGACTCTTAGGTGGGTCCTTGAAGGACTAACACAAAGGCCTTTCCCCTCCTTTTACTTTTTTCTCTTTCTGTTTTTCTTTTTTCTTTTCTTTCTTTCTTTTTTTTTTTTCCTGCCCTAACTCAGAACTCTCTCAGGTTGGAAAAATAGCTACACGGAGGTGATTCCCCCCCAAAATATTTAAATGCAAAGAAACCAACCACTACCATAGTTGGGGCAAAAATAGATACACTGAAAAACCTGAGAAGAAAAGGCTAGGGAATGAAATGCCTTGGGGGAATAAAGACTTCGAAAAGCTTCTACATAAGTCTAGAAGGCCATGTGCATGAACGGCCAGGGTGCATGTTTAAAAAGACCTGAGAATGCTCTAAGCACTCATCTCTGGCTGATCTTGAAGCCCTGGGCAAGCAAGATATTAGAATAAAGGCAACATTTTATGCTTCCCAGCTGAATATTGCAGGTATGCCCCAAGACACATGAAGCCCAGATGTAAGTACTGGGAGTTGTTTTGTCCCCAGGCACTGAAGGAAATCTCTGTGAAATCACCAGGTGGACAGTAAGCTAAGAGATTTAGTGACCACTCATGACAATAAATTTAGTCTTTACCAAAAGGAATTCAAAGAAGTCACTAAACCGAACACAATAACTAAACAACAAAAACCAAAACCCTCAACAACAATGATGCTGATTTCCAAAGTTACATTATAATATTAAAAATGTTACGTTTTCAACAAGAAACAAAGCATGCAAAGAAACAAAATTCTAGCCCATTCACATATACTGTAAAGGAATATTAACATAAACTGCCCCTGAAGATGCCCAGACATTGGACTCACTAGACAAACGCCTTAACTGCCTTAAATATGCTCAAAGAACTAAAGTAAATAATGGATAAAGAACTAAAAGAAACCGAGGTTTGTGGGGAGATGGGGTAACTGGGTGATGGGCATTAAGGAGGGCACTGGATGTTATAAGCAACTGATGAATCACTAAAGTCTACCTTTGAAACTAATAATAAACTAAGTTAATTGAATTTAAATAAAATTTTTACAAAGAAATGAGTTGGGGGAAGGAGTTAAGATGGTGGAGGAAGAGAAGACCCTGTTTGTCTGGTCCCTGGAATTCAGCTAGATAGTTATCAAATCATTCTGAACCGGTACGAAATAAATCAAAGATCTGAGAAAAGAGATGCTGCAATTCTACAAATAGAAAAGCGATCACTTTTTGGAAGGTAGGAGGTACAGGGACATGAATCTGGGGCAATATATTGGAGGATAACATGGGGAGGAGCCTGGTTAAGGAGGTCACCACAAAGCATTATAAACAGTGGAACACAAAATCAACTTTTAAAAGTCTACTGGGGTAGGGACTTCCCTGGCTCAAAGGTGCTGAAGTGGCAAAGTGGGGCAAAATTCCAGGTGAGAGAGCATGGTCCACGGTCCCGGAGGGCACAAGAACGGGCCTACCTGAGTGCAGCAGAGTTCCCAGGCATTGGAGAAGGAAGCTGGATGAAAATAGTCTAGGCACAGCTTTCTGCTTGTTGTTGCCATGCACTGTGAACTGCTGCACAGTTGGGTGACCACTCTCTGGGCAGGGACCCAGCAAGAGGCAAAAGTGGTGAGACTCCTCCCACCCCCACTCCAGGAGAAGGGCAAGTGTTTGTATCACAGAAGTCTGTGAAGTTTAGAGAGTGGAAACTGGGTTCCATGTGTGAGATAAAAGTGCTGTCACAGGCTGGATGAACACAGAGTTTAGACAGAAATCATGGAGACAAGAGTGAGTGACTGCTTTTCTGTGAGGGCTCACTAAAGAGTCGGGGGCACGAACTTTCAGTACGGCAGCTAGAGATGGTGTGTTGCCATTTTCATCTTTCCAATCTGTGCTGAAAGACATCAGGGAGCAAAAGAGCACCACATAGTGCATTCCTGAGCCACTTACATGGAGCCTGGCCCTCCAGCAAGGGGACTGTGATTCCCCCGGGAAAAGCAGCACAACAGGCCCCTCCCCAGGAAGACCAGCAGGAACATCTGGCTAATACCAACTTTACCGATCAAATAAAACTGCAGAAGTTCAGAGCTAGGGGAAATCAGTATATAGCATGCATGTTTTTTTTTATTATTCTTTAGTTTTTCAGATTTTTTTTTCAGCTATCATTTCTTTCAAGTCTTTTAAAATTTTTATATATATGTTATATATATAGTTTATATTTGTATATTTTATAATATAAATACATATATTTATGTATTATAAAAGTATATTTTATATGTATTATAAAATATATGTATTTTTATATATAAATATATAAAATATATTTTATATATGTATTTTATGTTTCCATGTTGTATTTTATTGTAGTTTTGTATATACATGTTTTTCTTCCCTATTTTGAGATCTAGTTTCTTTTTTTCTTTTTTTTTTTTTAAAGATCGTATTTATTTATTTCACAGTGAGAGAGAGAGAGTGAGAGCAGGAATATGAGCAGGGGGAGTGGAAGAGGAAAAGCAGTCTTCCTGCCAAGCAGGGAACCTGATGCAGGGGCTCCGATCCCAGGACCCTGGGATCATGACCCGAGCCAAAGGCAGACATTTAATGAATGAGCCACCCAGGCACCCCCCAGATCTAGTTTCTTTTAACAAACAGACCAAAACACACCAAGGATCTGGTTTATTGTTTCATTCTGTTTTACTTTTTTCTTTTATTAGTATTATCTATTTTACTTCTTGTTTGATTTTTTCTTATTTTGTTTTGTTTCTATTTTCTTCTGGTTTGTTTTTTTTCTGGTGGTGTTATTTTTGCCTTTTCTCTCACTTTCTTTTATTCTTTTCTGGACATAATGAGAAGACAGAAAAACTCACCCTAAAAGAGAACATGAGGAAGTACTCCCTGCCAGAGATTTAATCAATATGGATATAAGTAAGATGTTGGAACTAGAATTCAAAACAACGATTGTAAAGATACTAGCTGGGCTTGAAAAAAAGCATAGAAAGCACTAGAGAAACCCTTATTATAGAAATAAAAGAACTAAAAATCTAATCAGGCCGACGTTAAAAATGCTATTATTGAGATGCAGTAAGAAATGGAGGCTCTAACAGCTGGGATAAATGAGGCAGAAGAGATATAGAAGACAAAATGATGGAGAATAAGGAAAGTGAGAAACAGAGAGAAAAACAACTACTAGATTATAAAGGGAGACTTCAAAATCAGTGATACCATAAAGCAAAAGAAAATTCAAGTAATAGGGGTCCCAGAAGATGAACAGAGAGAGGGGGGCAGAAGGTTTTTTGAACAAATTATAGCTGAGAACTCCCCTAATCTGTGGAAGGAAACAGGCATTCAAGTCCAGGAGAATCCCCCTCAAAATCAGTAAAAACAGGTCAATACCTCAGCATATATTTGTGAAGCCTGCAAATTTCAGAGATAAAGAGAAAAATAAATGAATAAAATCTTAAAAAAAATTATTTCTCCCAATCTGTGTCTGAACTTTTCATTCTTAAGTGTCTTTTATTTTATTTCCTTATTTTTAAAATGTTCTTTGTTTATTTGACAAAGGGAGAGATAGTGAGAGAGGGAATACAAGCAGGGGGACTGGGAGAGGAAGAAGCCAGCCCCCTGCTGAGCAGGGAGCCCAATGTGGGCCTCGATCCCAGGACTGTGGGATTATGACCTGAGCAGCAGGCAGATGCTTAACAACTGAGTCATCCAGGTGCCTCACCAGCAAATAAACTGAAGCAGTAATCAGAAATCTCCCAACAAGGGTGCCTGGGTGGCTCAGTTGGTTAGGTGTCTGTCTTTGGCTAGAGTCATGATTTCAGTGTCCTGGGATTGGACTGAATGTCAGTCTCCCTACTCAGCGAGGTGTCTGCTTCTATCTCTCCACTGCTTCTCATCCTGCTTGTTCTCTCTCTCTCTTTCAAATAAATAAAGATCTTGGGCACCTGGGTGGCTCAGTGGGTTAAGCCGCTGATCTCAGGGTCCTGGGATCGAGTCCCGCATCGGGCTCTCTGCTCAGCAGGGAGCCTGCTTCCTCCTCTCTCTCTCTGCCTGCCTCTCTGCCTGCTTGTGATCTCTCTCTGTCAAATAAATAAATAAATCTTTAAAAAAAATAAAAAAAAATAAAGATCTTTTAAAAAAATCTGCCAACAAACAAGGGTCCAGAGCCAAATGGCCTCCCAGTGGAATTCTACCAAACATTTAAAGAGGAATTAATACCTATTCTTCTGAAACTATGGGTGGCTCAGTGGATTGGGGCCTCTGCCTTTGGCTCGGGTCGTGGTCCCAGGGTCCTGGGATCGAGCCCCGTGTCGGGCTCTCTGCTCAATGAGGAGCCTGCTTCCTCCTTTCTCCTCTCTCTCTGCCTGCCTCTCTGCCTGCTTGTGATCTCTGTCAAATAAATAAATAAAATCATTAAAAAATAGAAATGGAAAGAAAACTTCCAAAATAATTTTATGAGGCCAGTAGGGTGTTATACTTAAAATATTGAAAGAAAGAATTTCAATGAACAATTCTTTTCCTGTTTTTAAAGATTTTATTTATTTATTTGACAGAGAGAGAGAGAGAGAAGGAACATAAGCAGGGGGAGTGTGAGAGGGAGAAGCAGGCTTCCCTTTGAGCAGGGAGCCCGATGAGGGGCTCAATTCCAGGACCCTGGGATCATGACCTGAGCTGAAGGTAGACACTTAATGACTGAGCCACCCAGGTGCCCCTCAATGAACAGTTCTATCTAGCAAAGCCATTCTTCAAAAATGGAGTAACTAAAACATTCACAGAAGCAAAAGCTAAGGCAGTTCAATGCCAATATACTTCCTTGATAAAGGAAGTCCTTCAGGCTGAAATGAAAGGACATTAGACAGTAAGTTGGAAGTCATATGAAGAAATAAAGAACACCAGTAAAGGTACTTACTTAGGTTAATCTAAATACCCATATTATTGTAATTTTGGCTTGTGACTTCTTTTTCTTTTCTACCTCATTTAAAAGACATGCATAAAATATTAAGTATAAGTCTATGTTACTAGGAATACATTTTGTAAAGATTTAATTTGTGAGAACTGCATAAAGGGGAAAGGACAGAGTTGTATAGTAGGAAAGCATCTGTATACTATTGAGGATGAGTTGGGGTTATTAAAAAGAGAATGCTATAATTTTAAAATGTTAATTGTACTTTCAGAGATTATGAAGTTGGGCAGATACTGGCCAGGATGAGGATATTGGATCTCACTGTCCTCTTAGCTCCTCTACCCTTCTTTGGAGCAAAAAAGGAAGGGAGAATGGAGTAAAAATGGCATACTAGAAGAAATCAATCACAGAAGAAGGCTGGAATGGAGGAACTGAGGAAAAAAAGGTATAAGATATAAGAAAAAAGTAGCAAAATGGCAGAAGAATGTCCTTAACTAATAATTATCTTTAAAGGATAAATTATTCAATTTATGAATAATTGAATTTAATAATGATTGAACAATAATTTGAATAAAAAATTACAAAAATCAGAACAGTATCTCAATATCAGAAGAAAGTATCAACAATAAAGAGATAAAAATTATAATAAGTTAACAAAATAGATATCTGGAGCTGGAAAAACAGTAATTGAAATGAAAATTCACTGTAGTTGAATTGCTCCATTCTCACTTCCTTTTTTGCCTATATTAAGTTATTTTCATAGTGGTTACTCTGGGGATTACAATTAACTTTTTATCAATCCATTTTATTGAGGGGCTTCTGGGGAAACATTAAATGACTAAATGACTAAATGAGATTTACGTCAGGAGTTCAAGAATGGTTCACTATAAATAAATCATGCAATGTTAATACAATGAAGGAAACATCTGATGCGATCATGTCAACTGACACAAACGTTTGACAAAATTTAATAACTATTCACGATAGAAATGCTCAACAAACTACTGTGTTCGACTTTCTGAGTCAGGAAACAAACCAGATTGGGTCTTGGTTCTTGAGCTTACAAACAATTTGTCTTTTAAAAAAGGGACGCTTGGGGGGCGCCTGGGTGGCTCAGTGGCTTAAGCCGCTGCCTTTGGCTCAGGTCATGTCTCAGGGTCCTGGGATCGAGTCCCACATCGGGCTCCTTGCTCGGCAGGGAGCCTGCTTCTCCCTCTGCCTCTGCCTGCCATTCTGTATGCCTGTGCTCTCTCCCTCTCTCTCTCTCTGACAAATAAAATCTTTAAGAAAAAATAAAATAAAAAGGGGACGCTTAAAGCGATCAAATCCGTATTATAAAGATTTAGGGAGACTGGGGCAGTTCTGATTTTCACTGTAGCCGCCTCCCACAGAAAAAGGGCTCGGGATTTAACTGACTTTTTTTTTTTTTTTTAAAGATTTTATTTATTTGACATACGGAAAACACTCGTAGGCAGAGAAGCAGGCGGGGGAGCAGGCTCCCTGCTGAGCAGAGCGCCCGACAGGGGGTTGGATCCCAGAAAGTTGGGATCATGACCTGAGCGGAAGGCAGAGACTTTAAACCACTGAGCCCACGCAGGCGGCCCATGCCTTTTTTTTTTTTTTTTTAAAGCCTTTTAAGAAATTTATTTATTTGACCGAGAGATCACAAGTAGGCAGAGAGGCAGGGGGGAACAGGCTCCCCGCCGAGCAGAGAGCCCGATGCGGGGCTTGATCCCAGGACCCCGAGATCCTGACCCGAGCCGAAGGCAGAGGCTTTAACCCACTAAACCGCCCAGGCGCCCCGACTTGACTGCCTTTAAAGACCGCCCGGGTTTCGCTCTCCAAAACCGCCTCGCTTCAGAGATTGGTGTGTCTCGCAGAATCTGAAGCTCACCCTGGGCGGCGACTGGGCCGGAGGCGCACGCGCGGCAAAACTCGGCCCCGCCTCCTACAGACTTTTACAACGGCCTGGCAGGAAGCCCAGCCACTGGGTTGGCGAGTCAATTCATTGACAGTGCCTCAGTCGATGCCGGTCTGGCGGGCGCCTCGGCGCGCGGCTTCCCAGCGATCGGCTGTAGATTGTCAGTGCCTGCACGGTGCGCGCGGAGCTCGATTGGCGCTGTCTGCGGGGGCGGAGTCGCTATCGCTGCCACCGCCGCCGCTGCCGCGGGCTTGGTTTGTGAGGAAGGGCTTAGGCCCAGGCCTGCTGTGGTGGGCTAGCCCAGGCGCTGGGCTCTTGTCCTGCCGTCCTCTCAGCTCCAACTTCGCCCACTTCCCGACCCAAACGGGCTGGGCACGGGAAGACTTGCGGGAACCATGGAGGATGAAGTGGTCCGCATTGCCAAGAAGATGGACAAGATGGTGCAGAAGAAGAACGCGGTGAGCGAGGCGGGTGGCGCGGGCCGGCCGGGAGGCCGGGCGGCTGGCCGGGGCCGGGCGCGTCAGGCTTCGGGCCGGGCTCTCAGGAGTTCTCGGCCCGCCCACGCAGGCCCTCTCTGCGCGGGAAGCCGGCGTGGACCGTACCCGCGTCCTGGGGAGGGCGTCGGGGAGAAGGCAGCGCGGCCTGCGGCGGCCGGCGTTACCATCGGTTCTTGGTACTTCCAAGCGTCTCCTTGCTGGTACGGCGTAGTACATCTAAGGGGGCATTTTCTTACTTTAAACTTGAGGGATTGATTGATTCGCTAATCACCTCTTCAGTTTGGCTTAAGAATTGAAGAGTGTAGAAAAGCCCTTCACAGTTTGAAAGAATTTGTTCTCTTTTCCGTGATCGCTGCCTCACAACTTGAAATAACATCACGTAGAGGTTTGTGAGATGTTTTAGACATCAAACTGGTAAGTTAAGTTTTTTGGATTTTTTTCGAAGAGTAAACATTCACTTGATTTATCTCGTCTACGCTACAGGTTTGTTTAACAATGAAAAAGGTAGAGTCTGCTAGTGCGCTTGGCAAGTCGCTAAACGTTTTTAAAACCTGGATATGGTCAGGTGCTAGTATGTCAACAGCTAGGATGCATTTGGCCAGATGTCATTGCTGGGTACTCTAAGTGGTTTACAGTTAATACCAGTGGCATTATCTTGTTGATAAAGGGTTTATGTAAACATGTTTTCTTTGTGGTTTATGTTCTGTATTTTTGTCTACCAGTGTGTGCTACTTTCAGTCCTCTGGTTCAGAGTCAACTGTTTTCAGTTGCGGCTCCATGATTGTCTTCACCTGAATCTGTGCCACGCTGCTCAGTACGTTTTCAGTATCAGCCTACCTGAAACAACTTACTCCTGTCTGTGAAATAAATTCCGTATCAAACTAATGTGAAGGAGAAAAGGGATGCTCTGATTTGTACAGCGCTTTAACATGAAAAAGCATCTGTGCAAACTTCTTTTGAGACTCACAGCACAGCCATTATCGTGTACCTATTTTGCAGAATAAGAAACTGAGCGAGATTAAGTAGTTCACCCACTTAAATTAAGTACTGTGCAATTTGGATTAAGCCACGACCCAGGTTTTCTACTGGACAGCATTCCAAAGCAGAAAATAGTGTTAAACAATGAACTTTTAAGATTTTTGTACGTAGTCTGTTCCTCTTTTAACAGGTGCATTGCTTAGCATGTAATTTCATACTCTGTTAATCAGCATTTGCAATTTTGGCCTTTTAAAGTATTTCCTGTTTGTTTTCGGTTCCAGACATTCATTACCTTTGCCATTTATTTTTCTCATTGATATAGCCTAGTGCAAGTGATGAGATCTGATTATTTGATAAGCTGAACATTTCTGTTACTTTGTTTAAATTGGAAAGTTTTTTCTTTACCTGGAGACATCCCTAGAGTCACACAGTAGAACCTCAGAGGGGAAAAGGGCTTTTGTTGGGTAATTTTTTTCTCTAACTCAGGCTATAATGTGTATCCATTAATCATGTAATGCATTAGCTGTTTCTTTCCTTTCCTTGTAATAGGTGTTTCCTAAAAATGAGTAATTCCTTAGTGGATAAGTATGGAGAAGATCAGTTTGCATTTATTTGCAGTTCTCAAGGTATAAAGGAATAATGATGAGTATGGGGAGAATGAGGATAAACTCCACAGATACTTCTCAAATCTCATTTATCTGATAGTTCAAAACTTGACCAATATGGAAACTTGCCCCTCAAAAAGAAAGATAAAATTGACTGGCTCTTTTATGTTTTTTTCTTCTCCCTTTTCCTGTGTATCTTACAGAAATTCAAATTGGCAAATGAAATAAAGAGAAGGGGAAGTGGTCTGAATGACTCTCCCTGTTTGCCTTCCAAAGCACATCAACCCACAAATAGCTTTTTAAGAGGTCAGTAATTTCACAGAGGTTGTTCTGGGGGTTGTAGGATCATGGTAGATTTGTTTCTCCCTGTGTGTGTGTGTGTGTGTGTGTGTGTGTGTTTTCCAGATTTTCTCTGTGAGCTTTTAAAAATATTTTTATACTACGAAAAAGTAAACTTTCCTTGAAAAATTGTAGTTTTCCTCTTGAATTGGCAAGTTTAGGTGCTGTTATTGCATATTTTGTTTCATAAAGCATAGGTGTCACATTTAAGTAATAATAAAAACAGCAACCATTCATTGAACTATTATTCTGAGCCAGGCATTCAGCTGAGTACTTATGCCTGGGACAGTTTTACATGATAAGTAATACCCCATTCTAAAAATAAGGAAATTATTTGGAAACTTAAGTGAATTGTCCTAAGCCAAATAGCTAGAAAGTGGGCAGATGAAGACGTGAATCTAAATCTGTTTTGCTCAAAGTGCTACTCTTTTCAAGTGCAGTGTCTCTTTAGAAGACCCTTTTTTTGGAACAGTTAGGTGAATATAAGACCAGGAAGTAAGGGTATTTGCTGTTCTTTGGGAAGCAGCTTTCCCTAGATCCCCAATCAGTATCCTGACCCTAGAACTATCCAGAATGTTGCACTATGTGTATACTTGGTCTTAAACATATTAGCAGTTTTATAAGTATATACTCTGAGGTTTTGATGAACCACATAACTTAGTTTCAAATTTTCAAGTATTAACTGCTTTTTAGGTCATTTTAACTTTTTTTTAAATTAATGTCATTTTGACTTGATGTCAGTAAGCAAGTCTGACTCCTAATTTGAGTTCAAATCTTGACTCTTCTGAACTTTAACAGTATGATCTTAGGCAAGTTCCTTAACATTTCTAAAACCACTTGAGGTGGTTTTTTGTGTGTGTGTGTGTGTGTGGTTTTTTTGTTTGTTTGTTTGTTTTTTGTAGTAAACTGGAGATAATATAGTAAATTAGATGAATCTTAAGAGTCCTTAAGATATGGCAAGGGCTAAAAAACCTTGTATATTGTTTTTATAAAGGATTTATTACGTGATTTTAGAGGGAGTAAGGTAACTTAGAATTTTCAGATTCATGGATTTTGTCAGTGGTGTTGAGCTTTGTTTTTTCTTCATTGAAGGCTCAGGGTTGAGTAGAATTAAATTTTTGGGAGAGAAATTGAACTTAGATGTTAGAAATACTAGGAACTGGGATACTTGGAATGTGTGAATTTCTAAGTCTTATAACTGGGTTGAAGAAAAAAATTTTGGTTTTCATATCAGAGTTAGATTAATTAGTATATATTGAGATTTAGAATGACTACACAATTTTTTTAACAGCCTTATTGAAATACACAGTACTGTTCTCCCTTTTAAAGTGTACAATTCAGTGGTTTTAGTTTATTCACAGATTTCTACAGCTATCCACACACTATCTAATTTAGGAACACTTTCATAACTCCAGAAAAGAAACCTGTACCCATTAAGTGGTCACCATATATCTGTGCTACCACCACCGCCCCCACCCCACCAAAATGTTTTCTGTCTCTATGGATTTACTATTCTGGACATTTCATATAAATGGAATCATACAATATGTATTCTTTTGTAACAGACCTCTTTCACTTAGTGTTTTTAGGATTCGTCTGTGTTACAGCAGGTATCAGTACTTCATTCCTTTGTATTACTGAACAGCACTACTGTACTGGTGGAGGTATCTTGCATTTTGTTTGTCATTTGTTGGACATTTGGGGCTGTTTCCATTTTTTGGTTATGAATAATGCTGCTTAGAATATTCTTGTGCAGGTGTTTGTGTAGACATATTTTTTTTTCTCTTGGATATATACCTAGGAGTAGAATTGCTGGGTTGTATGATAACTGTGTTTAACTTTTTGAGGAATTGCCAAACTGTTTTCCAAAGTTGCCGCACCATTTTACATTCTTAACAGCAATGGATGAGGGTTACCACGTCTTTATCAACACTTGTTATTTTGTCTTTTATGATTATAGCCATCACAGTGGATGTGAAGAGGTAGCTCATTGTGATTTTGATTTGCATTTCTCTGATGACTGATGATGGTGAACGTTTTTCACTTTTTGCTGGCTATTTTTGTATGTTTGGGGAAATGTTTGTTCAGATCCTTTGCCCATTTTTAAACTGAGTATTTGTATTGAATTGTAAGAATTCTTTATATTCTGAATACTAGACTCTTATCAGAGACAGGATTTGTATGTATTGTCTCCCATTCTGTGGGTTATCTTTTTACACTCTTTGATAGTGTCTTTTTGAAGTTCAAAAGCTTTCATTTTTTTATGAAGTCAAATTTATTTCCTTTCATTGCTTGTCCTTTTGGTTGAGAATAACTACAAATTTGAGATGACATAGTAAAATTATAATTACTAGTTTATAGTGATGTTGCTGAGCCATAATAAAAATATTTACAGTGTTTCCTTTTTTTTTAGATTTTTTTTTTAACAACTTTATTTATTTATTTGACAGAGATCACAAGTAGGCAGAGAGGCAGGCAGAGAGTGAGAGGGAAGCAGGCTTCCCGCTGAGCAGAGAGCCCAATGTGGGGCTTGATCCCAGGACCCTTAGATCGTGACCTGAGCAGAGGCCTTAACCCACTGAGCTACCCAGGTGCCCCTTAAGATTTTCTTCATGAGAGAGAGAGTGGGCACAAGCAGGGGGAGTGGGAGGGAGAGCGAGAAGCTGGCTCCCTGCTGAGCAGAGAGCCCAACATGGGGCTTGATCCCTTGTCTCTGGGATCATGAACTGAGCCAACGTTGACGCTTACCCAACTGAGCCACCCAGGTATCTTTGGAGCTTTTATTTTAAAAACACATTCATACAAACACAAATACCACCCAGGTACCCCTCCTTTTTTTTTTATTTTAAAGATTTCATTTATTTGAGAGAGAGCATGAGAAAGGGGGAGAATCAGAGGGGGAAGCAGACTTCCTTCTGAGTGGGGAACCTGATCTAAGATTCGATCCTGGGGTTTGATCCTGGGACTTTGGGTTCATGACCTGAGCCGAAGGCAGTCTCCTAACCAACTGAGCCACACAGGTGCCCAGTGTTTCCTTTTTAAATAGCACCTTAAGTTTTTAAATCTTGGAATCTCCTAATTCTGAGGTGTTTCAGTTGATTGAGCTTAAGTAATGCTCACTTAAAATGCTGGCTTATGGCTCTTTGAGGATATTGTTATGATGGGGGTAGATATATTTTTTATTTCTTTGTACATCTTATCAACCATCTCCTGTGTGTCAGGTACTCTATTTCAATACTTCATAGTGTTATGTTACTCCATTTGACCATTTTAACTGTTTTAGGTCAGTGTGTTATGCTCTCATACATATAAAGAAGCTGAAGCTTGGAAAGGGTAAACAACATTCCCAGGATCTTATAATTAGGAAATGGCAGTGTGTGGATTTGAATTTAGATCTGGGGTGTGTGTGTGTGTGTGTGTATATTTATATATATATATCTCATGTTCTTCATTGTATATTCTGTGTTGCTTCCTCTTCCTTATGTCTCCTTGAGGAGAAGGATGTTTTTACCCTATATGAGCTTGTGTATGCTGAATGCTCAGTACAAATTTGAATACCATATTTTGTAAAAGTACTTGTTTCTGATGATAGTACCAGCCATGTAATAAAGTCATGTTATAGCTGTTTATTATTCAGCCAGTTTGTGAACTAAATTTGACTCTGGAAGATAAGGTAGAATCTTTCTTTCTCTTGCATCATTATCTGTAGGAGATGCTGCAATCTAATAGATTTGACCTTTAGAGGCAGGTGATGATTGGGGAAGGATAGAACATAGTTTCTTGTTCGGCAGTGCTATTCACCCCAGCTCACGGATTAGAACTACTCCCAGTGGACCTATGAAATGGAGAGAACAGTGGTGTGAGGGTCAGGAGATTATAATTCTTATTCTTTTATATTACCTATCAGTTGGCCAAGTTACTTTCCTTTTCTGAGTTTGCTTCTTTGTATAATTTAGGGTTTGAAGTAGATGCTCAAAGATTTATGTTTATTTTAAATTCCCTGTAGTCAGAAAGGATTTCTGTCTTGCTCATTATCATATCCTCAGAGTTTCGTATACAGTTAACAAGTATTTGTTGAGAAGCGGTAAGTGTAACTTGACAGAACTGGGTAGGTCTCACCCTTTTTAGTTAGTAATAATCATATGACTGTGGAAGTTTCTAAATTATCTGGGTTTTCAGTTCCCCTTCTGTAAAATGATTACCTGCTTCTATAGGGTTTATTGTGAACATGAAATAATACATATATAAAGTATTTAACAGTCCTTGGCACATAGTAATATTCAAAGAAGCTTTTGTCATTGAATTAATATATGATCATCTGCTTTTGCCTTTTTGCTCATTCAGATCATCATATTTATTTCTTAAAGAACTTTGAGATATCCATCTTATTTGACTAGAGCGTAATGTAATTATGAGAAAGGTCATAGTTTCATCCCTTGAATATTATTTAGCTTTTTCTTCTTCCATAGCTTGTATTTCTGACTCCAGTCTCTTCAAAGACATCTGTGTAAAAGGAGAGTGTGGGGAAATTAATGCAAATCTATCTATTGCTTCTACTTGGAAAACAGCTTAAAACTTACATCACATTGCTGATGTGTTAGAAGAATCAACTTTATACATGATAGCATTTTGTAAGTCTAAGGACTCCTAGAAGTGTGATTCTTTATCTTCCTTTCTAATTAGTCCTAGGTAATGGATCAGAAAGTCCATAGAGACATGGGTAGAAGAAAAATGTCTATGGTAGTTGTAAGATACAAGTCTACAATCTCCTAATCAAAACCTTTAGAGCCTGATATATTTGAGAATTCCTCAATTTTCAGATTTTATTAAGATAATATGATACATATATCATATATCCTAAGCGGATCTGGGCTGTTTCCATTAATCAGACATTAACATTTCTATAGTGAAATGTATTCTCTCATGAAGTGGGATATATAGAACATAAATGACTTTACATATGTAAATTATGTAGATTAGGTGTTGCTGGCAAATGAGTTTATTGAAAATCTGTAAGAAATCTTGATTTTCTTTTTAAAGATTTTATTTAATTATTTGATACACAGAGAGAGGGCATGGACATGCACAGGCAGGAGAAGTGGGAGAGGGAGGAACCTGATGTGGGGCTTGATCCCAGGACATTGAGATCACGACCTGAGCTGAAGGTAGATGCTTAACTGACTGAGCCACCCAGGGGCCCTGTGAAATCTTGATTTTCAAAGGGTTTGATTTTTGGATTTGCAGATGGGGGATTGAAGATCCCATTTCCTCACTGAGATGTCATTCCTATAGAAATTCCTGATTACTAGTAAATTTAGTCAATGTTAGTTTTCTTATCTAGCAACTATATTGTTTCACTGTTTTTGGTTACCTCTAAATGAAAAGAATTTGTAGAATTTTAAAATCAGAAGGAATCTTTGAGCAGTATATCATTCAAGTCCTTCATAATAACCTGTTTCATAATTGCTATTGAACTTAAGTTTTTATTTATGAGGTACTGAGTGAAATTAAAATGATAGATATGTTTATTACCAGAAGAAAAGTTAATACATTTTTATTTTCCACAGCCAAGTCTGATGTCTCAATTTTAAATGGAAAAATTGACCGGAAGCCTCTATTCAATTTTATATTTAAGAAATTTGGTACCATAAGTTTCCATGCTTATTTCTTCCTTTGGGGTGCATAATGAGGGGCGTTCTCTGGGGCTTTCTATTTTCCTGGGATATGCTGTGTTTCACTGATTCATAGGCTGCCTAGTTTTCATATTTTAACATTGGAGAAAGTGGAATGAATTACACATATATTGTCAACCAGATGGTTCTTGGAATCTAGTTTCACAGGCAGAATATCAAACCCAGCATCAGCATTTTCAATGTGTCAGTGGCTTAGAAGAAACTCTGAAAAACATTAGTGGAGTGCTTGTTCTTTGAACCTCAAGGAACCAAATGGTTGAAGAGCAGTGGGGTGAAAAACAACTAGCTCTACATGCACTTCAAAGCCCGCTATGAGCTAATTTAGCTCTTTGATGGATTTTTTTTATGAAATGCTGCATTACTAGTGTTTTTGACACAACCTTTGGTGGGATAAAAACACATTATTGAATCTGAGTCAGTAAGTTATTCATAAGCATTAAGGACTCCAAACGTGACATAGTTTTAGAAACAACTTAGCCAATTTATTTTGCTTATATTTTTCTTTTATATATGTAAAAGGTGATACATGATAAAAATTTCAACTCTGAAAGAGTTAAAAAACTAGAAAACAGTGATAATACTGTGCCATAGTTTAATATTTTTTCTTTATTAGTGGCATATAGACTAATGATGTGTCTAAATATAGTACAGTGAGTATTTGACTAAATAAAATATGACTAAGTGACTATTTTTTAAAAATTTTTAAAAATATGTTTATTTATTTATTCGACAGACAGAGATCACAAGTAGGCAGAGAGGCAGGCAGAGAGAGAGGAGGCTCCCTGCTGATCAGGGAGCCTGATGCAGGGCTCAATCCCAGCACCCTGGGACTATGACCTTAGCCGAAGGCAGAGCCTTCAACCCACTGAGCTACCCAGGCGCCCCTAAATGACTGTATTGTATGAAATATGATAAATTGGAATATTTGGCCATAGGTATAGGTGATGCTGTTGCTTCTTATTTCATTCCTTTTTAAACTTTAGGTGGTTTATGTAATTCTTCTAGGAGCCTTATTTTGTTCCATCTTCATCATCAACGTGCGAGCCTTTGATTCTAGATGGCAGTGGACAGGACTGTGAGCTTAACATCTTAATTCTGAGTTTTCTCTCAGAATTTGCTTTTTCCTACTTTGTAAGAATCAGGTAGACAGCAGTGTTTTTGTGACAGACTGGGAAGATACAGAGAGACCTCAAGAGAATTCTAGTACAGATAGGTCCTTTCCCACTCTCCTTGTGTGTGAGTGAATGCTAGAGGTGCTGCAACATCTTTGGACCTCCATTGCCACTTTCTTGGGGTTGGCTCCTTAATGAGATAGGTGTTCTCTATGGAAACTTGGGATGTGTTATGTCACCATAGTAGGAAACCCAATTCAGATTTCTAATTGGGACACATAAATACTGTATGTAAAATGAACTTTAACAAAGCAGTACTTAATAAGTGCTGATCATAACCCAGTAAATGGATTTTCTATTTCTTTAATGAGTTACAACCATTATTTGGAAAACACTACCTCTCTTTCCCTTTCTCCCTTTTATAAGTACACTATTCCCACATGAATAAGTGAGCCATAGTGAGTTGTGGATAGGCAAACATAAATTTAAATCTCTAGTTAGTCTTTGCTTTGTCAGCTGGGAAGTTCAATATACAATTATTTTGTTTTATAGGCTGGAGCATTGGATCTACTGAAGGAGCTTAAGAATATTCCCATGACCCTGGAATTACTACAGGTAGGTGCTAATCTGTTTCATGATTTGAATAGATAATTGTCATACAATACCAAAACATTTTTAATACCATTAACTTTTTTGTATTGTCCTGTTACAGTGTTCTGGGCTTTTTTAAAGATGACAACATAAATCAATAATCTACTAAATTACCACTATAGAAAAATGTTGCCTTCCTCAAAAAGAATAAAACCTGAATCTGCCAAGTTTGAAATCTTACTGTGAAAGGAAATGAAGTTGGATTCTTGGCCCTGATTTGATCTCCCTAAATCTCACTTTCTTGGTCTGTTATTGATAGCTGCTGCCAGCATGAAGCTAGCCTCTGGGGTACCTTTGAGTTGTCAGTTTTTATTTCTCCCCAGTTGTACCCCTTCTTCTGCCCTAGGCAAGCACTAATCAGTCTACCTTTTGTCTCTTTAGATTTACCTATTCCAGAGATTTCATATAAATGAAGCCATACATTATCTGACCTTTTGGTTCTGGCTCCCCCCCCCCCCCCCTTTATTTTAAGTTTTTTATTTTAAATTTTAAGTGAGCTTAAATGTGGGCCTTGAACTCATGACTCCCAAGATCAGGAGTCACATGCTCTATCTAGAATGTATAAAGAACGATTACAGTGAGGCGCCTGTCTGGCTGCTTTTACTTAGCATAATCCTCAAGTTTCATCTGTGTTGTAGCATGTATTGGTACTTTATTCCTTTTTCTGGCTAAATAATACTCCATTGTATGGATATACTACATTTTGTTTATCCATTTGTCAGTTGATGGGCATTTGGGTTATTTCTCTTATTTTGGTTGTTATGACTCTTGCTTTGCACATTCATATATAGGTTTGTGTGTTTCTGTTTCTCTTGGGTAGAGATCTGAAAGAGTGGAAACGATGAGTCATAAGGTAACTTTGTGTTGAATATTTTGAGGACCTGCCAGACTGCTTTCCCAAGTGACTGTACAATTTTGCATTTCCAACAGCAAGTAAATGAAGGTTCTAGTTTATCCACATTCTTGTCAACACTTGTTATTATCTTTGAGTATACCCATCTTAGTGGGTGTGAAGTGATATCTCATTGTGGTATTGATTTCCATTTTCCTAATGACTAATTATGTTGAACATCTTTTCATATACTTCTTAACCATTCATATGTTTTCTTTGGAGAAATGTCATTTCAGAGCTTTTGCCTGTTTTCAGTTGGATAGTTTTTCTTTTTTTTTTAAGATTTTATTTACTTATTTGACAGACAGAGATCACAAGTAGGCCGAGAGGCAGGCAGAGAGAGAGAGGAGGAAACAGGCTCCCTGCTGAGCAGAGAGCCCGCCCCAATGCGGGGCACTGAAGGCAGAGGCTTTAACCCGCTGAGCCACCCAGGCGCCCTGATAATTTTATTTTTTATTAACTAATTTGTAATCGTTCTTTATACATTCTAGATACAAGTCCCTTAGTCATATATAGGATTTGCAAATATTATCTCCTATTCTGTGGGTTATTTTTACTTTCTTAGTGATGTTCTTTGAAGCACAAAAGTTTTAAATTTTGTTGTAGTGTGATTTGTCTGTTTTCTTTGGTTGCTTGTGCTTTAGATGTCAAATCTCAGTTACTTAACTCAAGGTTAACAAAAATTTATTCCTTTTTTTAGGGGGGGCTCTTTTTTAGTTCTCTGATTCATTTTGAGTTAATTTTCATGTGGTATAAAGAAGTCCAATTTCAGGGCGCCTGGGTGGCTCAGTGGGTTAAGCCGCTGCCTTCGGCTCAGGTCATGATCTCAGGGTCCTGGGATCGAGTCCCGCATCGGGCTCTCTGCTCAGCAGGGAGTCTGCTTCCTTCTCTCTCTCTCTCTGCCTGCCTCTCTGCCTACTTGTGATCTCTCTCTGTCAAATAAATAAATAAAATCTTTAAAAAAAAAATTAAAAAAAAAAAGTCCAATTTCATTCTTTTACATATGGATATCTACTTGTTTACTTTTTAATATTCTTCTGTCTAATGAATTATCTTGACATCCTTATTGAAAATGACAAAAAATGGAAGAGTTTATTTCTGGGTTCTTAAGTCTGTTCCATTAATTTGCATGTCTCTCTTTAAATAGGACCACGTTGTCTTGATTATTGTAGTTTTGTAGTAAGTTTTGAATTTGGTAATTGTGAGTCCTTCAAGTTTATTCTTCAAGATTGTTTTGGCTATTCTGCATCCCTTGTATTTCTGTATGAACTTTAGAATAAACTTACCAGTTTCTAAAAGTCTTTTTTTTTTTCTTTTTAAAGATTTTATTTATTTATTTGACAGCAAGAGAGAGAGATCACGAATAGGTCGAGAAGCAGCCAGAGAGAGGAGGGAAGCAGGCTCCCTGCTGAGCAGAGAGCCCGATGCAGGGCTTGGTCCCAGGACCCTGAGATCATAACCTGAACCGAAGGCAGATGCTTAACCCACTGAGCCATCCAGGCGCCCCAGCCTATCAGTTTCTACACAAAAGGCAGCTGGGATTTTAGTAGGGGTTGCATGGAATCTATAGTTGGATTTTATTAGTATTGCAGTCCAAACATTTAAGCCTTATGATCCATGAATATGGGATACCTTTCTATTTATTTTGGTCGTTAATTTCTTTCCACAGTGTTTTTAGTAGCTTTATATTTTTTTCCTTTAAGATTTAGTGGCTATTGGGGCACCTGGGTGGCTCAGTGGGTTAAAGGCTCTGCCTTCGGCTCAGGTCATAATCCCAGGGTTCTAGGATCCAGCACCGCATCAGACTCTCTGCTCAGCAGGGAGCCTGCTTCCCCTCTCTGCCTGCCTCTCTGCCTACTTGTGATCTCTGTCTGTCAAATAAATAAATAAAATCTTAAAAAAAAAAAGATTTAGTGGCTATCTTAAATCATCTTGGGAAGAACTCATGAGTGATCATAAAGATGATTCTTCTTCTAGAACATACAAGTCGGCTTAGTTCCCATGATGTTGACAGTGTCTCTCTTTAAAAAAAAATTTTTTTTTTTTTAAATTTATTTGACAGACAGAGATCACAAGTAGGCAGAGAGGCAGGCAGAGAGAGGAAGGAAAGCAGGCTCCCTGCTGAGCAGAGAGCCCGATGCGGGGCTCAATCCCAGGACCCTGAGATCATGACCTGAGCTGAAAGCAGAGGCTTCAACCCACTGAGCCACGCAGGCACCCCCTGACAGTGTCTCTTAATCTCACTACTCATTCCTTTCTGCCTTACTGCAAATGTGCAGCTGATTCCCTAAGTCTGCTTAATGCCTTCCCCATCTTTCCAAGGGAGTGTCTTTCTTTTTTCAAAATTTTTTTTATTTCTAAGATTTTGTTTATTTATTTGATAGAGAGAGAGCAGATGTGCACAAGCAGGGAGAGTGGCAGGCAGATGCAGAGGGAGAGGGAGAACCAGGCTCCCTGCTCAACAGAGAGCCTGTTGTGGGGCTCCATTCTAGGACCCTGGGATCAGAACCTTGGGATCATGACCTGAGCCCAAGGTAGACACTTAGTCTGGGCCACCCAGGTACCCACCAAGGTAGCATCTTTCTTTTTCTTTTCTTTTTTTTTTTTTTTAAAGATTTTATTTATTAATTTGACAGAGAGAAATCACAAGTAGACGGAGAGGCAGCCAGAGAGAGAGAGAGAAGCAGGCTCTCCGCTGAGCAGAGAGCCCGATGCGGGACTCGATCCCAGGACTCTGAGATCATGACCTGAGCCGAAGGCAGCGGCTTAACCCACTGAGCCACCCAGGCGCCCCTGGTAGCATCTTTCTAATTGCAGAATTGGTGTTTTATAAATCAGATGGCCAGACATGGGCAAAGCATACATTTTCTGTCTAGAATTTCACAATGTATAATTGATCTCAAAAACCTTCATTAGTTTTGGAGCCAAGAAGCATTTTAACTCTGTAGTTCTTTTTTGTTTGTTTGCATTATTTATTTATTAATTTTAAAGTTTTTATTTATTTATTTATTTGAGAGAAAGAGAGCTCATGCACAAGTAGGGGGAGGGGCAGAGAGAGAATGAGAAGCAGACTTTGCTGAGCAGGGAACCCCATGCAGGGCTCAATCCCTGGACCTGAGCCAGAGGCAGATGCTTAACCGATGACAGCCACCCAGGTGCCTCAGCTCTACAATCTTTTTTTTTTTTTTTTTAAAGAATTTATTTATTTATTTGACAGAGAGAGATCACAAGTAGGCAGAGAGACAGGCAGAGAGAGAGAGGAGGAAGCAGACTCCCCGCTGAGCAGAGAGCCCGATGAGGGACTCGATCCCAGGACCCTGGGATCATGACCTGAGCCAAAGGCAGCGGCTTAACCCACTGAGCCACTCAGGCGCCCCTCAGCTCTACAATCTTAATGTTATTTGAGCACACAACACTTTTTTTTATAGGCCACCTGTTAAATCCTGTAAATTATAGTATACTGATTTTAGGAAAAATCCAGAATCCAGAGAATTCTTAGAGGTACATCTAGAATTGGTTATCAAAGTAATACAGCTTAATAATCCTTTCCTCTGTTTAGTTTCTTCTACTGTTCCCCAAATACCCTTTTTAAAATGGAGGAAAAACCTACTCAGATCTTTGTCAGTCTACCTTAGCAGTCTCATTTCTTACTATTTTTTGACTAGATGATCTCTTCCTTAAATAAGCATGTTTGTTACAGATGCTTAGTCTCCATGTGGGTTTTCATGGGGTTTAAGCAGGAAATTATTGACTCTTTAGTGATGAAAACATCCCTGTGACAATTAAGCAATCACGCACAGCACACAATTTGTTCATGCTCTCCTTATATCTTTGCTTGCCTCTCCTTCCTAAAATCTCATTTTCTTTGCCAGTCTATATAAACTGCAAGCTTCAGAACTATGTTAGTAACTCAGATGATTTCCCTGATTCATTCCAAAAGTAGGTTTTTGTCTAGGTTGGTGGGGTGGGTTGTGGGCTGGTAGTGAGGAAGAGCTGTGAATGGGTGCTGGAGGAGTGCTGAAGGCATCAGAATAAGAAGCCAGACCTAACACTTGGTATGGTGGCTGTAAGTGCAAGCCTGGCTTCTAAGCAGTTAGCTGCATCCAGTAGGACAGCTCTGGGTCCACACAGTTGTAGGCTATGCCATGCAGCCCAGGCGCTTGCTTCTGGAAAGTTTTCTGTATCGAAGTGTTAGAAAAGTTCTAAAAAGTTTTAAAGTTCTCAAAGTATTTTTTTCCCTAAAAAAAGTTCTGAGAGCATTTTGTTAAAGCAATAAACCTCTTTCTTTGGGGGAAAACCCTCCCAAAACATTAATCATAAAACATTTTTGGATTTTAGAATTGCAGAGTCCCCTTTATCTTTCTATCCCTGCCGAGCAGAGAGCCCGATGTGGGGCTCGATCCCAGGATCCTGAATTTATGACCTGAGCTGAAGGCAGAGGCTTAACCCACTGAGCCACCCAGGTGCCCCCATGCTCTAAATTCTTGAACCAATTTCTGTCTTGAATCTCTTTGTTGAGAAGACTGGATAATTTAGCAGGAAACCATAAGTACACAATTATTATTCTGTCTTAAAGTTTATAGCAGGGATTCCCCCCCTTTTTTGCCACTAACAATTCCTTTTGTTTTTTTTCTTCCATTGATTGTATGTTTTGAAAGATTGTCTACTAACAACATGAACTTACTAAATAATTTACCATTTTTTATTTATCATCCTTAATTGGCCTGTCATAGCTTTTGTGTTCTTTGAGCACAATTTGAAAACCATTGATGTACAGGAAAGAGCATGGACTTTGGGGGTGGGCAGACCTGCATTAAAATCCCAGCTTTACCAATTAGTAATATTGCTGGACAAGTAGGGATAATGATCTCAACTTCATAGGGTTGTTAGGAAGATTAATGAATATATGGATGCTCCCAGCATAATCCTGGGCATAAGAATAATAATAATATTTCTGCATGATGTATTACTGTATTCTGTGAAGTCCATTTTAATTTCTGTGATTATTTGTGGGTTTGGGCAAAAAAATGCTTTTAAACCTCTATCGATGGTAATATTTGGGTATTTTCATTGAAGTCCCAGCAGGTGATTTATGGAGTAATCTATGTTGAAGAATATATAGAAACAAAGAAGTGCATATATTAGTCATGATTGCTTCAGGATGGCCTACATATAAATACAAACATTTTATGTTTTATTCTTTGAGAGATATGGAAAGACTGATTTCATTTTACTGGTTAACCAGCCTTATTATAGTAGCAACTTATATGCTTACAGATCTCTATGGTAATAACCTCGATGAGTCCAGTATTTGATCTAAAGACGCATGTATCTTAATTCTATCGTATATAAGAATATGTGTGTGTATGTGTGTGTGTGTGTGTGTGTATAATATACAAGAATATATTAATATAGTTTCAAAGAATTTAAACAACTGAGGTTTTTTGTCACAGGAAAATGGGAAAGAAGAAAATGAAACACTAAAGTGTCTGAAATAAATGACTTATACAAATTTTTTTGTCATTGTCTTGCAGTCCACAAGAATTGGAATGTCAGTAAATGCTATTCGCAAGCAGAGTACAGATGAAGAAGTTACATCTTTAGCAAAGTCTCTCATCAAATCCTGGAAAAAGTTATTAGGTATAATTGATCTTCCCTCATATATATTTATGATCTGGCTTACTCAAACATTTGGTATTTGCATTTTTTTCTGTTTACAAATATAAATGTGTTGAAATGGATGCCTTATATTAAGAGAGAGGGGCATTAGTCTGACATCCCTGAGGGTTTTACTTTTTTAAGTTAGTCAAAATTAGCTTTTTTTGTCTTTTAACACTTAGAACTGGACTTCTCTTTAAGAAGAAAATTTCTGCCCATTACAAAGTTGTCATGGTTTTTAAAAAGGTTTTTGAAATAATTTTCTTTCTTTCTTTTTTTTTTTTTTTTTTAAAGATTTTGTTTATTTGTTTGACAGAGAGTGACATAGTGAGAGAGGGAGCATAGGCAGGGGGAGTGGGACAGGGAGAAGTAGGCTTCCCACCAAGCAAGGAGCCCGATGCCGTGCTCCATCCCGGACTCTGGGATCATGACCTGAGCTGAAGGCAGGTGCTTAACGACTGAGTCACCCAAGTGCTCCTTGAAATGATTTTCTAACCTACAGAAAGTTTACAAGAATAATAAAAATAACCCACATGTGTCTTTTTCTAGATCATTAATTTTTAATATTTGCCATTTTTGTTTTGTCATATTTCTTCCCTTTCTCTGTATGTATATATTCAAACGCACAAATTACTTTTGCTAAACCATTTGAGAATAGTTTCATCTATCATCCTTTACCCTTCAGTACTTAATTGTCTATATTCTTGGAACAAGTTTTATTTTCTTATGTAATCATAATATAGGAAAGTCAAGAAATGGAACATCAGTATAGTACTGTAATCTACAGGGCAGGTTCCCGTTTTGTCAGGTGTTCCACTGATGCCCTCTAACTTGTTTTTTCCCTTTAAGAACAAGTCTAAGATCACTAGTCTTCTGCTCTGGAATAGTTCTTAAGCCTTCTTATGTTATTTATAACATTGACAATTTGAAGAATATAAGCACTCATCTTTGTTTTTCTTTCTTTCTTTATTTATTTATCATCAGTGTTTTTAATAGCAGCTTAAAATAATTCTGATTTGGACCTTTTCTGTTATTTTCTCATGATTAGATCAGATTGTGCATCTGTAGTTGGATATGAGGTTATCACATCCAGAGCCATTTATCTGTTAATTTTGATAACCTAGTCAAGGCATACACTGTACAGTTTATCATTTTTCTTCTTATATCTGATAGGCATTTTATGAGAGACATTTAAGATCCTTAAACTATCTTGCTTCTCTTTGGTCTTCTCCCCACCCCCCCATTTAGTATCAACCAGTTCTTGCCCAAATTGCTCTTTATAGTGTTAGTTGCAAAATTGTGATTTTCTAACTCTTCCACTTCTTCAGTATTTATAAATCAACGTTCTACTACTACAAGAAAGAACCCTCCTTTTACTTGCCTGTTATTTTCCTATTAGTGGATTCCTATTTTATAACATGGATTATAATTCATTACTGTTATTATTATTTTGATGTTTATATTATCCCGGATTTGACTGATGGGCACCCATTCAAACTGGCTCTTGTGTCCGTTTGACAAACCCCTTCAGTTTTATCTTTTTTTAATATTCTGGAACCAGAAAATGTGTTGGGTTCATCTGTCTTCCCTGCCCCAGCATGTAATCAAGCAGATATTAGCCTTACATGGATGAAAAATAGAAAAAGTTGAAACTTTTAAAATTTCAAGGGCAATAGTAGTAATAACAAAAAAACCCATTACTTCTAAGAGCTTAGAAACTAAGAACTAAAAATTGTAAAGCCTCTAAAATTTAAAGAGTTTAGTCTTAAGAAAATTAAATACAATATATGTTCCTGTATTGGATTCTGGACCAGAAAGGAAAAATTGCTATAAAGACCTTTTTGTAAGGTATATAGGTAAGTAAGCAGTATTGTATCATTGTTAAATTTACTTATTATTTACTGTAGTTATATAAATGAATTTTTTTCTTGAGGAATACATAGTGAAGTATTTTGGGATTAAGGAGCAGGGTATCTGCTACGGATTTTCAGATGGTTCAAAAGAAATATGTTTGCACACAATAGTGTGCGGGTTTGTGTACATATAGCACACATGTATGTGTATAGTAGGGTGCAGTGATGAATGAATAAGGAAGTGAGTATACCAAACATTAACACTTGGGGAATCTGAGTGAAGTTTTTTTTTTTTTTTTTTTTAATTTATTTATTATTTATTTTAGAGAGAGAATGTGCAGTGGGGAGGGGCAGAGGAAGAAGAGAGAGAAACCCCAGCGACTCCATGCTGAGCACAGAGCCCGACATAGGTCGCAGTCCCAGGGCTCGGAGATCACTATCTGAGCCAAAACCAAGAGTCTGGATGGTTAACTGACTGTGCCACTCAGGTGCGCCTGAGTAAAGTTTTTTGCATATTTCTAAAACATTGGTGCAAGCTTCAGATTATTTCAAAATAAAAAAACTTAAAAAAAAAAAAAAACCCTAGTCTTTAAAGACAAACTGAAACTTTATGTTTATAATTCATTTAAATTTTAAATCTTATTCCATATTCTAAAGTAATTAGGATTTGCCATAGAAAGTTGACTGAGAACCATATACATGTTTTTTATTTCTGGAAAGATGGTTTACATTTTGTGGGACATTGTAGTTACATTCATTTAATCTTAAATTTAAAGAAGTTCTACTCTTTTATACTTATTGGAGGTATCTGATCTCATTACAGGTTTTCCTTTAAAAACTTTTTTTTAATATTGAAAGATTTCCCTGTTCGTTAAATATGGAGAATTGGAGGAGGAAAAGAAGTCATTAAGTCTGTCTTTAAATACAACCATCAGTTAATATGTTATTGCATTTCTTGCCCTTTTTTTCTCCTTGTGTATGGATTTTGCTTCAACTATAATTATACTATATGTATATTTACTTATATTGCCTTTTTTAATGAAAAAAACCTATATTTTTATATCATCATTAACTAACTTTTATTGGCTTCAGAATAATCCACTGGGTGATTATGCCTTAATCACTTGCCTTAATTTAATCACTTAGATGTGTTTTTCTTAACTTTATAGCTATTATAAATAATGTCTTGATGAACATCTTTCTGCCTAAAACTTTTTCTATAGATTACTAGATAGATTTCCAGAAGATTTACTACTACTGCTACACTGCAGCATAGTTTGAATACTTAACATATGGATATATTTAACCCTCCCAGGAGCGCAGTGTACTAGGTGTCAATATATTTCCCATTTTCTAAAGAGGAATGGAGATACAGAGAGATTAAGCATCTTATGCACAGTTGGATTGGTGGTGAGGTGTAATCTGCAGATAGTCTCAGTCCGGAGCTGGCCGCCTTGTCTCTGGGTCTGCTCTGTTGGTCATGACACTATATTAAGATTCTAGGAATGCTTTTAAGGCTGTTTACATCTCTTACTGCTCTGCTTCCTCCAAGGATTTCACCAGTTCACACCGTTAGAGCTGTGTGTGGGATCTGTATGATTGCATTGTTAGGTAGTATTGCATTGTTACATCACCTTTCACATGCTTTCTACCCTTTTAGTTTTGGAGTATTTTCTAGTCCTTGTTACATTCTTTAATGTCATTAGTAATCTTTGTTTTCTACCAGCTTTAGGCTTTGGGAATGAATTGTAGAGAATAAAAAGGGGCAATAAAATGAGTAAGTGAAAACTTACACAATATTATAGGGGACTTGAATTGTATTTTGGATTTGGTAACCCTAACATTTACAAGATGAATTCCTAGAATTGTGATTTATACCATTCTCTATCAATTAGCCTCATCTAGATTAGCATATTAGAGTCCTCTGGGGAACTTTTAAAGGTTTTGATGCTTATGCTTCACTGCCAGAAATTTGGATTGAATGGATCAGAATAGGAGTTTGAGCTTTAGGTTATGCTTAAAAGTTACCTAGGTGGTCCTGATAAACAGTGGAATATGTTTATGCTCTTTTATATGCTGTACAGAGGGATATGTAGAAGTAAAGTATTAATGTACCTCTTATTAATTATGTAGGGATCAAAATGTAGATAGATAAGTGGGATAATTTATGCAGTAGATCCAAACGTTTTCTGAACCCCGCTTCAGAAAGCGGTTCTGGTTGATTTAAACATGTATATTTCTTTTCATTGTTAAACAGTTGCATTGGCCCAATCTGTTTTATACCTCTTTATCTCTTAAAGCTTGTGGACTCTATATTACTTTACAGATTATTTAAGATAGAGGAGGTGTTAGGTAGGCCTTACTACTCCTGAAGTCTTTTCTATGAAAATGTTCTTTGTTTACTATCCCAGAAATATTTATATACATTTTGGATACTACCTCAAATTTTTTGACTTCATGAAAAATTGTTAAAATTATATTGCTATATATGCTTTGCACTTTTTATTTTTAAAATGACAGTACTGATATTATTTCTATATTCTTTCCTTTGTTCTTTATATTTTTCTCCATTTCATTGATTTATTTATTTACTAGTTTTAAAAAGATTTTAAGTATATTTTTTGCCATTTTAGGTTCTCATCGGCATATGAATTTGTGCTTCCCACTAAATGAGGGAGTTTATTTGGGATTGCTAAGCATGCACTGTGAAAAATACCCAAGTACATATGCTAGTAGAATAGCTTGCATAAACTTCTTTTACTTTTGAAATTTTAGGATTTTTGTTGTTGTTGTTGTATCAATAGTTTGATAATGTGAAGTAGTTCCATTTTATAATTTTTAATTTTTATTTATTTATTTTATTTATTTTTTTAAAAGATTTTATTTATTATTTATTTGACAGAGAGAGAGAGATCACAAGTAGATGGAGAGGCAGGCAGAGAGAGCGAGAGATAGAGGGAAGCAGGCTCCCTGCTGAACAGAGAGCCCGATGCAGGACTTGATCCCAGGACCCTGAGATCATGACCTGAGCCGAAGGCAGCGGCTTAACCCACTGAGCCACCCAGGCGCCCCCATTTTATAATTTTTTAAACAAATTCTAACATCTGAGGGATTTCCTAATTTTCAGATGGACCATCAACAGATAAAGACCCTGAAGAAAAGAAAAAAGATGCTGCAATTACATCACAGAATAGCCCTGAAGCAAGAGAAGAAAGGTATGCACTTTATGGAAATTCATTTCTGTTTGAAGTCATAGTTGTATTTGACTGTCACTTCCTTCATGGTCTTATTTATGGTCTTATGTCTGTACTCCTTTTTCTATTTTCTAAATAAACAGAAAGTCAATTATGGTTTCACTTACTTGTAGAGCATAAGGAATAACATGGAGGACATTAGGAGAAGGAAAGGAAAAGTCAGTTGGGGTAAATCAGAGCGGGGGATGCAGCATGAGAAACTGTGGACTCTGAGAAACAAACTGAGGGTTTTGAAGGGGAGGCGGGTAGGGGAATGGATGAGCCTGGTGATGGGTATTAAGAAGGGCATGTATTGCATGGAGCACTGGATGTGGTGTATAAATAATGAATCTTGGAACACTGAAAAAATAAAATTTAAAAAAAAAAAAAAAAAAACCAGACAGAATTAGTAAATGTGTATAGCCAGATAGAATATTCTAAGATTTCTTACAAGATTTTCATGGAAATTTAAGAGACTTAGAAGATACTACATAAATAAGGAGAAATTACACTGTATTCAGTAAGCTTAATTGGATGGAATCCCTGGGATAGGACTAATAGAATTGATAATGAAGGTATTAAGGTATTAATTAAGGATTCAAGTGATAATTGCCTTTATTTACCACATTTCTTTTTTTAGTTTAGTTTAGTTTAGTTTTGGTTTTTTGGGGGGGGCTGGATCTGTTTCTCTTTTTATGCAAATTTCTTCCTCCTTAATTTATCTGTCTGTCATAAGAACTTAAAATGTGAAGTTCAGTAATGAAGGGTTCAAATTGTTCCTCAGTTTTCATAAGGCCTTTTGCATTTATTCTTTTCCTGTCACATGTAATGAATAAACTGTGTAGTATCTAGTATGTTGATGTTGTAGATAATATGCCTAATAGGTTAAATACAGTTACTTTGTTCTTGGGAATCTTGTGTTTTAACACTTGACTCTGTTATAGAGCAGTAGTTCTTAAAGTGTAGTCCTAGGAACAGCTGGGAACCTGCAACTTGTTAGCAAAGCAAATTATTGGGCTTCACTCTGGAACTACTGAATATGGAATTGTGGTGGTGGGGCCCAGAAATGTTTTTAACAAGCTTTTCAAGTGATTCTGATGGACTCAAGTTTTAGGCTACCCATTTTAACTTAATTTATGTCTTAGTATTTTCCCCAAAGTGATAATGTACCCCTCATTGGCTCAGTAACAGTAATTAATATTCCATACACTGTTGTCTTATGCATTAGAACTAACTAAACTTAATAATTAAAGGGTGAACATCCTTTGTTAATAAAATTTATTCAGTGTTTTCTGACTTGGGATAGTTTTAGACTCTTAGAAAATTGTAAGAACAGAACAAAGAATTCCCAGTTGCCACTCTGTGTATATCTGCATACATGTATGTGTGTGTACATACTCAGTCATGTGAATAATTTTATTTTGACTAAATGAGAGTCCTTTATATCCCTAGATACATCATTGTGTATTTACTGAGAACAAGGACTCTTTCTCATATCTAGCACGATATAGATACCAAAATCCAGAAGTTAGGATTAATACAGTGCTTTTTTCCTAATCTGTAGGGCATATTCATATGTTAGCGGTTTTCCCAATAAAGCATTTTATTGCAGAGGAAAAGATTTTTCCATAATATCATCCAGGATCACATTCTGCATTTAGCTGTCATGTCTGGTTTACTTTAATCTGGAGTAATTCTTCAGTCTGTCACTGTTTATCATGACCATAATATTTTTGAAAAGTATAGGCCATAATTTACAAAATTTTTGACAGATCTTTCAGTTGTATTATATTCAAAGTTGCTGACTTCATGTCTTGGATATAAAACATAAAAGTGTAGGCAGCTATTTTAAATAGATATTGGAGAAGGCATGAGTTCCTAGTCTATTTTTGTCTGTTTTATGTAATTGAAGTTTAGGGAGAGAGCCTATTGACAAACACATTGAAGTATCACATATGAAGTCTGACAAAATGGTTGGTGTTTATCTATACACACGCACGCTTACTCACACTCTCTTTCTGGAGAAGACAAGGCTTCAGGAAGGAAGTGATTAAATGTAAAAGGTATACAGAAGGACTGTTCTGCCCACTGGGATCAGTTTGTGCATTTTGATAGTGGGTTTTGTGGAGAAAGAGGAAGTGGGATCTCTTTGGAGGAATGCAGCAAGTTACTCTGTGGCTGGTGATTGGTGTCTTTGGAAAGGTTTGTGGCAAATACCTTCAGTGTGATAAACATTAATTACAACCCCACAGAAAATATTTTGGTGAGACTCTTAAGAAGTTAGAAGCAATTGAAATGATTAGGTTGACTGGAAAACTGTTGAGCTGTCCTGATTGAGTTGATGTTTCTAGGGAGGAATTAAAGAGACATTTTCATATTCTTTTAAAAAATTTTTTAAAAATTTTTTATAAACATACAATGTATTATTAGCCCCAGGGGAGACATTTTCATATTCTTAAAATTCATTTTTTACTACACGTTTTTTATCCAGAAGGGAGTGTTTTAAATATAAACTTCATTGGTTATCTAATTGGAATAGGGTTTTTCAAGCATTGTTTTTTCCCCTCTAGTCTTGGTTGAGAGCTTCGTATTCTCTGGTATCATCCTCTCCCCTTTCTCAAAACCCAGATCCTTGTTTTCATTTATTGTATTGAGTTGTAATGTGTATTTTCTTTATTAAAAATATTGTTTAATGTTTAAGGTAATAATCAAGGTATTTAATTGGTTAAAAAAAAACATGAAACATGTCTCAGATTTCCTAAAACTTTAACTTTTTAGAAATCTATATGCACGCAATTTCTTTTTTCATGTAAGAATTGCTGAATACGATCTTATTTACACCCCAAATTTTTGTTTGTAGAGAGTGATAGTAATGATGTTACTTTAAGAGAATTTTTCCTGTTTTCTTTTTGGTGTGTGTGTGCATGTATATGTATTTTAGTAGTTCCAGTGGCAACGTAAGCAGCAGAAAGGATGAGACAAATGCTCGAGATACTTATGTTTCATCTTTTCCTCGGGCACCAAGCACTTCTGATTCTGTACGGTTAAAGTGTAGGGAGATGCTGGCCGCAGCTCTCCGAACGGGAGGTAAGTTTAGTGTACCCTGTTTCATTTCCTGGTCCTTTGTTCTTCACCACCACCGATGCCATATTCACTTCATGTTTCTGTTTCGCCAGTGGCTTCCTCGTGTAGCTTGCACTGCTTAGTTCAGAAAGATGTGGCACATAGCGGTTAACGATGGAAGAGAGCACTAGGTATCCTGGGGCCTCTGCTTGCTACTGTATAGTTCCAAGAAGGAGATCCTTTCTAATATGTGGACGTTTCTCTTGATTCATAGTAACTTAAAGGTTTTTCACAAATCTTCTTTTCCCCCACTTTTAATCTGCAAACCCTAGTTGACCCGTGGATAACGAGTTTAAATTGCATGGGTTTACTTATAATGAATTTTTTTTCCCAAGAAAACGAGTACAATACTATAAATGTGTTTTCTCTTACAATTTTCTTAACATTCTTTTCTTTAGCGTACTCTATTATAAGAATACGGTGTATAGTACATATATAAAATATTTGTTAACTCTTTACATCATTGGTAGGCTTTTGGTTAACAGTATGCTATTACTAGTTAAGTCTTTGGGGAGTCAAAGGTTATAACCGGGTTTTTTACTGTACAGGGAGTTGACATCCCTAATCCCTGTGTCATTCAAGGGTCAACTGTAATTACTCTGCTCTCAGATTGAGCATTAATGGTATTGTATTTGGGTCCTATTGTTAAATGTTAGTATGACATATAGTATTTAAGTTTTATATTCATAATTCCATTTTTTACTTTCTTTTAAGTGGAAAAGAGATCTTGATTTATATATATATGGGAGCCTTAATTTAACTTGAAGGTATTCATTCTTATGTAAAAAAGTTTCATATATAGGAATATTTATCATCTTATACAAATTCATTCCTTTTCTTTTCTATTATACTGTACCATAGTTACTATGACCTGTTTTTCTCTTTACTCTGCCCTTTCTATTTTGGTTCCCTTATTGTTTCTTTATATATTTTTTCTTTTTTCTTCCTAGTTTCTTTTTATTTCCTTCTATCCATTTGAATATTTGCATAGGAGTCTTCTGAGTGTGTCCATATATGTGATTGGCAGATGAAATGAATGGTTTCTTTGCATTGAAGCCTGAGTCACAGGATACAAGACAGTTCTTTCTGTAACTTTCTCTACTCTCTGCTGGAGCAACCAGAATTTATGGAGTTGTGAATTGAGGAATTGCCTGCTAGATCAATTACTTCCCCACTCCTGAGGGATAAGGAGTCATCAATGCAGGAGCACTGTGGACATTAGGTGAATCCAGAGGAGGAGGCTAGTGGGTAGGAAAGAGATCAGTTTCTAATGAAACTAAACAAAAAGGACTCTTTATTAGGGCAATGGGGTTGAAGAAATAGGAATGTTAATTTATTCTGTATTGAAATTTTTTTTTTTAAATGTCATAATCGCTTATTTTTGACAATTCTTTGTGCCTGTGTTTAGATGACTACGTCGCTATTGGAGCTGATGAGGAAGAATTAGGATCTCAAATTGAGGAAGATATCCTTTGTGTGTATATTCATGACAGTTTAAATAATCTGCTAGATTAACTATTTTTCTTTCTGTATAGATTTTAGAGTTTGATTTTTCAGTTTCTGTCTTCATTGTATTATTTTGCAAGGACAAGATACAGGGCCATCCATGTTATTTTGTTCTTGTTTTCTTGTTACTCAAAATTAAAACATATGTGTTGATAGTATTTTTATTTCTCTGCCTTGCAAATTGAGAATGTGATATCTCAGATGAACTTGTGCAGAAGGAGGGCATGGAAGGCACACACACACTATACATGTGTAGTAGGGTTTCACATTTGGGGGATCTCAGCAAAGCATGTGGGGTCCCCTGAGTTCATTACGTTTATTCTGGGCGCCACGAAAGGGGATTTGGGAGAGGGGTTGTGCACATCTGGGTGACCATGTGACCATGGAACTGTCCTAGTTTTGGAAATAGCCTTGTTAGAAAGAAAGTATGCTGTTCTTTGGGCTCATCTGTTCTGTTAAGGAAAAAAAAAAAACAAAAACCCTGGTAAACTAGCTTCTTCCTGAGCTGGGGGAGGAAATGAACCTTTAGGGCACTGTGAATGATTTCTTCCCAGAGGGCCTCCAAAGGAACTATGTAGTCATCTAGCCTTTTAGGATCCTTTGTAGAATTCAGATTTGAGCAAGTGAAAGTTTATATAAATGCAGGCTTCTTTTCACAAGTTTTCTTACTCAGACTGAGTACCTAAGTTACTTTTTGAAATGTCTCTAATTTGTGTGCTACTGACCTTAAACAAGAAAGCATTGCTCATTCATAGTGTAATAAAAGTAAGATCACTTTTATTTGCCAGTTACAGATCAAGAAATGAGGTAGAAACACAGCCTGTTAGCTTAATCTAAGTTGGAAACCGTTTTGGAGAACTGCTTAGAAATTTTAGGAATTCTTACTTTGGTGAAATAAAAAAAAAATACTTCTACAATTTAACTTTTTTTCCTTAACGGCCTAGTACCTATTTATCAAGAAATAAGGAATACAGACATGAAATACAAAAATAGAGTACGAAGTAGAATATCAAATCTTAAAGATGCTAAGAATCCAAATTTAAGGAAAAATGTACTGTGTGGAAATATTCCTCCTGACTTATTCGCTAGAATGACAGCAGAGGTGAGTATATATGAACATTTCCATGGTGTGGTTCTATGATGTTAGGTGAAAACTATGTATAAATCATAAAGTACTTTATAAGTACTATATTTATAATAAATTATCATTAGCTATTTTGCTATTTTATATGTATAATGTACTAGACACATAATTTGAGGTGATTAAATCTGTTGGTATCAATACTTTGTCTCTTCCACAACTATACCATGATCTTTGGTTGATTGCCTTAAATCATTGTCTAAATTAAACTGTTTTTACTTATTTTGGATTCACGTGGAATTGAAGATTTGAGTATCTAATTGCAAACAGGCTTTTTAACCTCCAAGTTCTTTTCATGGCTAAATCCCATAAAATTGGTCACATCTTATTGACCGTTCCTTAAATTTTAGGGAATGATTGAGAAAACGAAATTCAGAGCTTGCTGTTTATAGACACAGCTGTTCGTAATCTGCAGTCTCATTATTTTATTACACATCCACGAGAGTAAATTTGTCTTTCTATATAGCTAATAAAATTATTTTATTTTTAACATTTATTTTTTTAAAACCTCATTAAAATAACATAAAACACTAGAGACCATAATGTAATGAACTTTATATCCATCACCTACGCTTCACGTATTTTCAAGAATTTGTCACCCTTGGGGCACCTGGGTGGTTCATTCGGTAAAGTGTCATGATCCCAAGGTCCTGGGATTGAGCCCCACATTTGGCTCCCTGCTCTGTGGGAAGTCCACTTCTCTCCTTTGCCTCTCCCCCTAATTTGTGCTCTCTCTCCAGCTAAACAAATAAATAAAATCTTTTAAAAAATAGAATTTGTGACCCTTTTTCTTTTTCTTTTTTTAAGATTTTATTTGACGGAGAGAGCCACAGTGAGAGAGGGAACACAAGCAGAGGGAGAGGGAATAGTAGGCTGTCTGCTGAGATGGGAGCCTGATGCGGGGCTTGATCCCAGAACCCCGGGATTAAAACCTGAGTTGAAGGCAGCTGCCTAGGTGCCTTATGACCCTTTTCATCTATCCCTTTTTTTTCCTTTTCCCCTGAGTTGTATTCAAACGAATCCCAGACATTATATCTTTTTACCTTTATAAACCTAAGAGAGATACCTTTAAAAATATAATTTTCAAAAAAATTTTTTTTCTTACATAATTACATTGTCATCACTACATCCAACAAAACTAACAGCAATTCCTAATTTATATATTAATATTTTCCTGATTGTACATTTCTTTGTATCAGGATTCCAGTCTGCACATACCTTTAGTTGGGTCTCTAAAGATTTTGTATATATGTGTTTAAATCTCTTGCAGTCTCTTCTCCTGCCCCGACCCCCTTTTTCTTCATGACACTGACCTGTTGAAGAAACCAATTTACTTCTGTATTCCACAGTATTAATGACCTCCTCCTTATGATTTTTTAAAAATTAAGATTATTTATTTATTTATTTGACAGAGATCACAAGTAGGCAGAGGGGCAGGCAGAGAGAGAGAGAAGAGGAAGTAGGCTCCTCACTGAGTGGAGAGCCTGATGCAGGGCTCGATCCCAGGACCCTGGGATCATGACCTGAGCCGAAGGCAGAGGCTTTAACCCATTGAACCACCCAGGCACCCCCTTATGATGTTATTTATTTAACTTTTCTGTCCTCTCTATTTTCTGTGAACTGGAATCTAGTTCTCTAGGTTTGATAACATACAAATTCAACTGTTTTCCCCACATAATACTTTGGAATTGGTGCTTTTTACTTTGTTTTGCATCAGGAGACACATAATGTCTTGTTGTTCTACTGTTAGCATGTTGAGCTCAATTAGTGAGTTTGGATATTAACAGTCTGAATCCTCCATTGTAAAGTTCTCCTTTGACCTTTCATCTAATACATTCATCCACTGATTTCCTTACCTGAATTGGTTAAATTACCAGGAGTTACAAAATAGTGATTTCTAAAGTTCTGTCGTCCTTTCACATATATTAGCTAGATTTCTTTGATAAAGAAGCATTTTCCATTGTAAACTCGGGCACTTGGTGACCTCTTGGTTTGGATATGAAAGGCAAGTAAATGTTGTCTGTTGTCTGAAACTCTTCCTTTAGTTAATAGTTACCAGAATGAGGAGTTGGTGCCCTAGTACCTGCCACTGGGGGCTTTTCTTGCCATTTTTGTATGGTTGTGCTCTTCTTTTCCGGTATCATCATGGGCTTGTGACATTTTTATTTATTCAGTGGGGATTGGTTCTTTACAGAAATTTATTTTGATAGCTAAAGAAATTGCCCTATCTTTGGCTAACGGGAGCTCCTTCATATTAGCCTCTCATCCATATGACTCAACCACAAGTCTTTGGTAGCTTCCATTCTTCTCTGGCACAAAAGGATGACCCTGGCTTATCCTGTGCATTTCTTTTTTTTTTCCTAATAGAGTATGAGCAGGGGGCGGGGCAGAGGGAGAAGGAGAAGAAAATCCCAAGCCCAACTTCGCATTGAGCACAGTTTTTATGGGGTTGGATCTCACAACCCTGAGATCATGATCTGAGCCAAAACCAAGAGTTGGACGCTCAACTGACTGAGCCACTCGGGCACCCCAAATCCCGTGCATTTCTTGGTTCAAAATGGGAACCAGATGCTTCTCCAAAGATCCCTCATTCCTTTTTGGGGAGAGCAATGTTACGGACAACAATCTGGGTATTAGAGGTGCTCATTGCTCTAGTATTATTTATTACATTGTTTATAAACCTTTAAGCAGTAATTAAATCTAATTTTCACATAGAAACTTAAAAGTGTTTGATGAAATTTTAAAAGAAAGCAAACTCTGAGTTCTTGGAGGAAAAATAATTTTTCACCTTTAAAACTCTAAAAGTTGGTTTTTGTTCCATTTTTATTAAGCTAATAGAACATAAAAAACATTCAGGATATATATAGGAGTTGCCTATAACTGAGTGGTATTGCCATCTCTCTCACAGGAAATGGCTAGTGATGAACTCAAAGAGATGCGGAAAAATTTGACCAAAGAAGCCATCAGAGAGCATCAGATGGCCAAGACGGGTGGGACCCAGACTGACTTATTCACATGTGGCAAATGTAAAAAGAAGAATTGTACTTACACACAGGTTTGTGATTATTTATAGATTCTTATTTTCATGTAAGAATGCTTAAGGGCATTGTGCTAAGTCAAGTAAGTCAGAGGAAGACAAATACACACACACATACACTTATTTATAGAATCTAAAAAGAAAAAAAATTGAAATACTCAGATACAGAGAACAAACTGGTGGTGGTTTTGGTGGTTGGAGAAGAAGGGTTGGGGGGTTGCATGAACTAAGTAAAGGGGATTAAGAGGTACAAACGTCCCAGTTATAAAATTTATAAGTCACAGGATGTAATATACGGTATGGAAAATATAGTCTGTAATGTAGTAACTTTGTTTAGTGACAGAGGGTAACTAAACATATAAAGATAATCATTTTATAATGTATAAAAATACCAAATCACTATGTTGTACACCTGAAACTAATATTGTATGTCAGTTATAATCCATTTAAAACTAAATAACATAAATAGAATGCTTGCAACTCCTGTTTCAAAACAAGTAGTAAAGATAATTACCAGTACTTTGATAATGCTTGCTTTCTTGCTCTCTTCTTTCTTTCTTTCTCCCTCCTTCTTTCTTTCTTTCTGTCTTTCATTTTATTTATTTATTTGACAGAGAGAGACAGCCAGAGAGGGAACACAGCAGGGGAGCAGCAGGCAGAGGGAAAAGCAGGTTCTCTGCTGAGCAGGGAGCCTGATGCAGGGCTTGATCCCAGAACTCTGGGATCATGACCTGAGCCAAAGGCAGACTCTTTTTTTTTTTTTTTTTTTTAAGATTTTTGTTTATTTATTTGACAGAGAGAGATCACAAGTAGGCAGAGAGGCAGGCAGAGAGAGAGGAGGAAGCAGGCTCTCCGCTGAGCAGAGAGCCTGATGTGGGGCTCGATCCCAGGACCCTGAGATCATGACCTGAGCCGAAGGCAGAGGCTTTGACCCACTGAGCCACCCAAGCGCCCCAAAGGCAGACTCTTAACAACTGAGCCACCCAACGCCCCTGATAATGCTTTTTTAATACTAACACATTCCAGTTAATTGAAAATAAGTTGATATATTTATACTTGCATGGAAATTGTTACTGTGAAAGCTGTATCAGGTAAAATTTTATAAAAATCATTGTAGGATTTACTGAAATGGCCATATTCTTTCTCTAATAGTTGAGCAGTTGATTATTGGTTAGTATATAAACAGGTTATAATTCTTTTTATTAGGCAGGATCATATAATTTAGAAAAGTTCTTTACTCTTCCTCACTTGGAGCATGGGTACTTTCGCTTAGCTGCTTTCCAGATACTGATTGCCTTTCTGCAACGTATTGATGACTTTTCACATATGATGCAACTAACCTTCCTTTTTGTTCTTGGACAAAAAGATAGCTGAAAACAGCCACATAATGGTTGTTTTTGTTGTATATGTGTGTGTAAAACTGGTTTATCACTGTCATTAATTTCATTTGTCAAGGAGCTATTTTTATGCTGTGTCTGTAATTTACTAAACTCAAAATTTTCTCCTTAAAGAACAACTTATAGTTAATATTGTAAGGTAATGGATTTAGGGAATTGAATTTTCTTATTGATAGAAAATTAAGCAGTTAAGGAAGTAGTACTACTAAACTCTGTAAGTTGTAGAAAGGAACCTTTACTTTTTTTTTTTTTTAAAGATTTTATTTATTTATTTGACAGATCACAAGCAGACAGAGGCAGGCAGAGAGAGAGAGGGAAGCAGGCTCCCTGCTGAGTAGAGAGCCCACTGTGGGCCTTGATCCCAGGACCCTGAGATCATGACCTGAGCCGAAGGCAGTGGCTTAACCCACTGAGCCACCCAGGCACCCTTTTTTTTTTTTTTTTTTTTTAAGAAGGTGTTACTCTCAAGATTAAAAATTCAAAAGGTACAAAAAATTGTGAGTGGAAAGTTCCCCTCCCACTTTTGCCTGCAACAACTTGGTCCCACCTCCCTGGAGATGAACTAGGTTACTAGTTTGTTTTGTGGCTTCCTATGTGTTTTATGCATACACATGCAAATATGTATGTATTTTTTGTTTTCCCTTTTTTAATATTTATTTTTTTATAATTTTTAGTAATCTCTGCACCCAGCGTGGGGTTTACATTCCCAACCCTGAGATCAAGAATTGCATGCTCTTCTGACAAACCCAGCCAAACACCCCATGTTTCCCCATTTCCTAAACACATGTGGTAGCACATTATATATAAACTGCCTCTTTTAGTTTTTAAAGGTACATAACACCCATTTTCAGATATGCTCTATTTAACCAATCCAAAGTCCTTTCTACCTTTTTGGAGTCTTTCATTTAATCATAGTTATAGATCTGATATTTCATTATTTTTTTTTGTGGAACTATTACTACTGATAGTCATTAAAATATATTAAAATATGAAAGTAGCTTCAGAAATTTCTGAGTTTGGGGATACCTGGGTGGCTCAGTTGGTTAAGCAACTGCGTTTAGCTCTGGTCATGATTCCATTGAGAGCTCCACATCAGGCTCCCTGCTTGGCTGGGGGGTGGGGCCTGCTTCTCCCTGTTGCTCAGCCACTCCCACTGCTTGTGCTCTCCTGCTCTCATTCTGCCAAATAAATAAAAATCTTAAAAAAAAAAAAATTCTGAGTTTGGATTGCTCGGTTTTCTTTTGATTAGGCAGAAACATCTCGGCAGTAAAAATTCTGTCCTGAAAATGCTACATAGCAGGAAGTATTAAGTATAAATAGAAAGGTATTTAAAGCCAAAGCTTCTTTGAAACATTGGAAGTCAGGGTGTCTGGGTGGCTTAGTTGGTTGAGCGCCCAACTCTTGATTTTGGTTCTTGTCATGATCTCAGGGTCCTGGGATTGAGCCCCATGTCGGGCTTGTGCTCAGTGTGGAGTCTGCTTGAGGTTCTCTCTCTGTCTCCATCTACCACCCTCCCCTTGCACACGTTCTCTCTCTCTCTAAATAAATAGATAAAATCTTTAAAAAAACCCATATGAAGAAGTAATATATTTATATAATCAGCTATAATAAAAAATGTTTCTTTTAATATAAAGAACCTGGTACTAAAGATGAGGTATGATTTTCTTAGTATCAGTTCCTTCAATAGATAGAAAACTTGCAACGTTGGCAAAATAAGTGCTATAATAGACATAAGTTTGACTCTTGGTTAACATGTACCTATCAGGAGATCAACATTTTTCCAAGAGAGAATAAAGTTCCTCCTATCTGTGTACTTTTAGGGCCCTAGTTAGCAAGTATCTAGATATAAATACATGAGAATATTTCAGAAGGATTTTTCAAATGATTTTTATCTGAAGGCCTTAGCCTGAATGGTATTCTTTTAAGAGTGCCTTTTCTTTATCTTCCTTTGGGCCTTTGAGTTAAAAATCATGTTGATAGTTGACAAGTATGGTGTGCTTCTCATCTTCAAGGTGGAAATATACTGGATTTCATCATCCAATACTAAATTTATTCTTTTTTTTTTTTAAAGATTTTATTTATTTATTTGTCAGAGACAGAGGGAGAGAGCGAGTGAGCACAGGCAGACAGAGGCAGGCAGAGGCAGAGGGAGAAGCAGGCTCCCTGCCGAGCAAGGATCCCGATGCGGGACTCGATCCCAGGACCGTGGGATCATGACCTGAGCCGAAGGCAGCTGCTTAACCAACTGAGCCACCCAGGCGTCCCCCAATACTAAATTTAAATTGACCTTATTCAGAATGCAATATTGTTGGTGTTCAGGTTCTTGTCTTCACCCAACTTCTTCATCTCTCCCATAATTTAAACCTTAAGAATAACTTACAACTTTAATATATATAATGCATTGTCAGCTTCATTCCAGAATGTACAGTTGAAAGAAAACCTCCTGTTTGGGGGACCTTGTTTTCAGTAGTTCTCAGTGGAGAACTTCAGAAGTCTGTTATGGTTGATAAAGTTTTAAAAAATCATATTAGCTTATTTATTATTATTTTTTCCTGAGTTCTCTTTTGTTTCAAAAATTTTAGTTGTGGCAAAATACACATAACCTAAAATTTACCACCTTAACCATTTTTAAATATATAGTTGAGTAGTAATACAAGTAATACATTATAGTAATACAGGTAATGTATTTATGGCAAATACATTTGCCACAAATTAATGTGGCAATCTCCAGGACTCTTTTTCTCTTGCAAGACTGAAACGCGATACCCATTAAACAGTAACTGTACATTTCCCTAGCTCCTGGCAACCACCAGTATCTGAATTTGACAACTCTACTTAGTCAGAGGGATAAATGGAACCACATAACAGTATTTGCCCTTTTTTGTCCCTGGCTTAATTCTGATACCTGATCTATTCTAAGATAGCAATTAGAAGCACAAAGAAATGTGTACAGATCAGCATCACTAATCATCAGGGAAATGTAAATGAAAACTATGTAGTGTTCACAAATAATCCATATTACAGCATATATCAGAATTTCCTTTTTAAGGCTGAATTATCACTGTATGTATATATTACATTTTGTTTATCCATTTATCTGTTGATGGACACTTCTACATTTTGGGCTTTTTTTTTTTTTAATATTTTATTTATTTACTTGAGAGAGAGACAGAGAGAGCATGAACGAGGAGAAGGTCAGAGAGAGAAGCAGACTCCCCATGGAGCTGGGAGTCCGATGCGGGACTCGATCCCGGGACTCCAGGATCATGACCTGAGCCGAAGGCAGTCGTCCAACCAACTGAGCCACCCAGGCATCCCTACATTTTGGGCTTTTACGAACACTGCTGCTTTGAACTTTTCAAACTTATTCAAATACCTCTTTGAGACCCTGCTTTCCATTCTTTTGGGTATTTTCTCAGGAGTGGGACTTCTTATTCCTATAAGCTTTTTTTTTTTTTTTTTTAAATAGAGGGATGGTGGGGAGATACAGAGGGAAAGTGGGGGAGAGAATCTTAAGCGGGCTCCATGCCCAGGTCGCACAACCCAAGCCAGCATCGAGTTAGACGCTTAACCCACTGAGCCACTGAGGCATCCCTATATTAGCTGTTTTAAGGCATTAAAGTACCTTTTTATAGAAAAATTGGAAAATGAAGAAAAATATGAACAAAAAATTTAAATCACCCGTTAATCTGCATTTAGAAGGAATAGTGGTTGGTATATTGGTGCCTGCAGTATTTTGTGAAGTTTTTCTAATCTAGTTGTAGCTAAATCCTATTAACCATTTTTTTAAAAGATTTTATTTATTACAGAGAGCATGAGCAGTGAGGAGAGGCAGAGAGGAAGAAACAGATTCTCTGCTGAGCAGGGAGCCTGGCATTGGGCTTGATCCCAAGACCCCGGGATCGTGACCTAAGCTGAAGGCAGATGCTTAACCAACTGAGCCACCTAGGCACCCCTTTAAACCATTTTATGTATAGTTGACCCTTGAACATCATGGGCTTAAAGTGCAGAAGTCCACTTAACATACAAATTTTTTTCAATATATTTATGTCCATTACTGTAAATATATTTTCCTTATGATTTTCTTAAAATCTTTTCTGTAGCTTGATTTAAGAATTCAGTATGTAGTAGATATGACATACAAAATATGTATTAATCAACCAGTTTGTGTTGTTGGTAAGGCTTGTAGTTAACAGTAGACTATTAGCAGTTGTGTTTTGGGAGAGTTAGTTGTGGATGTTCAACTGTGTGAGGAGTTGGTGCCCTTCGCCTCCACATTGTTCAAGGCAGAACTGTACTTCTTTTCACTTAACTACCATAATAATGTAAGGATTTTCCTTTAACTATTAAAAAAAAACCCCAAACTCAAACCCTTTGTAAACATCTTAATAGCTGTATAATATTCCATCAGATGGGTATGCTCTTACTTCATTATTTCCCTGTTGAATATTTAAGTTGTTTCCAGTGTTCCTACTGTAAAATTACACCTCAAACATCCCTGTACACACATAGCCCACCCCCAGCTTTATGAGGAATAATTGACATATAATTGAATGTTTTTAAAGTGTACAGTGGGATGGATATGATATACATATACATTGTGGAATGATTTCCAAGATCAAGATAGTTAACATCTCCATTACCGTACATAGCTAACTCTTTTTGTGTGTGTGTGGTGAGCTTCCTTAAGATCTACTCTTAACTATCGTCACTATGCTGTATATTAGATCCTCAGAAATTATTCTCCTTTACTTGAAAGTTTATATCCTTTGACCTTCATCTCTCCATTTCCCCCTTCTCCCAGCCCCTGCAACTACTATGTGTTCTCTATTCCTATGAAATCTGCATTCATTCATTTTTACGATGCCATGTATAAGTGATACCATACACTATTTGTCATTCTTTGGCATATTTTATTTAGCATGCCTTCCAGGTCCATCCATGTTGTCTCAAGTGGTAGGATTTTCTTCTTCTTCTTCTTTTTTTTTTTAAGATTTTATTTATTTAACAGAGAGAGAAATCACAAGTAGATAGAGAGGCAGGCAGAGAGAGAGAGAGGAGGAAGCAGGCTCCCTACAGAGTAGAGAGCCAGATGCGGGGCTCGATCCCAGGACCCTGGGATCATGACCTGAGCCGAAGGCAGAGGCTTTAACCTACTGAGCCACCCAGGCGCCCCAGGATTTTCTTCCTTTTTGTGGCTGAATAACCTTTCTTTATCCATTCTTGAGCTGAAAGACATTTAGATTGTTTTCATATCGTGGCTATTGTGAGTAATGCAGTGAACGTGAGTGTGTAGATAACTCTCTGAGGTATTGATTTCATTTTCTTCAGATGTATTTGTGGAATGGGATTGCTGGGTCATAAGATAGTTAATTTTTTTTTTTTTTTTTACTTTTTATGCTCGCTCTGCCTTTTTTTTTTTTTTTTTAAGTCTACACTCCAATGTGGGGCTATGACCCCAAGATCAAGAGTTTCATGATCAAGAGTTTTCATGACCCCAAGATCAAGAGTTCTGAGCCAGCGTGTGGTAGTATAATTTTTAATTTTTTGAGGATCTGCTGGCCTGTTTTTTACAATGGATAGGCCAGTTTATATTCATGTCAACAGTGTATAGGAGTTCCCTTTTCTCTACATCCTCAGCAGTTTTTGTTATTTCTTGCCTTTTTCATAGTAGCCATTCTAACAGGTGTGAGATGAAAATTCCTTGTGGTTTTCATTTGCCTTTCTCTAATGATTAGTGATATTGATCTGTACTTTGTGATCAGATACTTAGCTGTCTTTGTGTTTCCAGTTACCATCTTACAATAGATTAGATGTCAGGTTCCTAGGTCAGAGAGAATGGGTATTTGAGGCTCTTACTTTGTTGCTGCCTAACTTTTAGAAAGATTGTGACAGTTTATATTTTTCAGAATGAAATACTCATAATTTTTACATCTCTGCTAATTTATAAGAGAAGATTGATGTATCTTTTAATTAACATTTTTGTGCTTCTTAGTGATGATGAAATTTTAAAATATTTATTAGCCATTTATAAAAAGTATGTGTGACTTTAGAAGGTTTTCCCACTTATCTGGGATAAATTAGACATGAAAAGACAAACAATGACTTAGAAAAATAAAGTTTTGAAATATGTGTCCTTTTGACATTATTTAGCTTATTTGAACTTGTTTCAGGCTCTTATACATTTTATTGTGGTACTGTTGTGATTACTGTATCTCTTAATGTAGAATGTTCTTATTTAGGTCAGACTTTTTATAGTATTTTAAAAAATAATATTTTTCATTTGATTTTACTGTAGGTACAAACTCGTAGTGCTGATGAACCGATGACAACATTTGTTGTCTGCAATGAATGTGGAAATCGATGGAAGGTATATGACGCTTTCTTATATTCATATTTTATCCATTTATAATAGAATTTTTCACATCTTTTCATAAGACTACCTAGGTATCTAAATACATACATCTTCTCATGCTATCTAGTACTATTGAAGTCCATGACAAAAACCATTTGTAAAGGAATGTACTATATTGTACTGTATTAGAAATTAAGAATGTTAATTTAATTTTTCTATCTTCATATGGTTTTGGTGTGGGAGTAACAGGATTGAATCTTAGCTGCACTTACTGTATCATAGTCCTGTATACACTTATACTCATTTAATTGCTTTGACTCTTGTACTTCTGGAAACTCTGTCTTCAGAGATTTTGGGTATTACTTGTCTTCATAGATTTTGATTCTGGAAAGATTACTTTGTTGAAATCCAGCAGGATGGTTTTAGTGTTTATTTTAGGAATTAACAGATGAGCACTTTCATGGTTTGGTAGGCTTTTCACTGAGACTTCATATAGCCTATGTACTTTTGAATGAGCCCCACACAGGCAAGTGTGTGTTATTTAAATGATCCCTTTTTGAGTGATTTTTGTGAGCCACAGAAATATAATTTAAACTTGGGAGAAGAATCACTTCTGAGACCATTTTTATTGTTAATGGAGATGCGAGTGCTAAGGATATGTATTTGGGCAGACTCACGTGGTAGGGATATAGTATATAGTCTTTGGAGCCAAACAGGTTTTGAACTCTGCTTCTTATCATTAGTGAACTATAATTTTCTCACATATTAAATGTAAATAATATCTACATCATAGGCTGTAGTGAAGAGTACAGATACTATATTTAAAAAGTGCTAATTGTATTTCAAAAATGGTTGCATTTATTGGTTTTGTAGCTTGTGTGATTCTTCTTTTTTTTTAAGCTATACTTAGCTTTAGCCCTTTAATGCTCTTGAATTATTTAGCCCTTTTGAATTATTCACCTAAGTTAAAACATTTTTTGAAAGTCAGAAATGAATTAAAAGCTAGGCAATGGGGGAATATCCTCCATAAATATGGTATAGGTTTGGCCCTAGATATTATTTTAGAGGTTGAAACCAGTACTCATTTTATTATATACAAAGATGTAGTTCTGAGCTGGGAAGGTTACTGGTATTGAGAGTGTTTGGTATTGAGAGTGTTGTCATGATTTGAAATAGTGTCTCCCATCCTGAGTAGTTTTTTACATTGGTTAAAGAGAGGGACATTTTTAAAAAAATATTTTTAGTTCTGTAGAGCAAGTCTGGCTTTTCTAGATAGCTCTTAGATTTATTTTGCATAATGGATGATAGTGATGATGATGATTTCTATTATTATGGGGCATATTGCAGTTGGTTTTGAATACAGGCAGTTTGCAGCAGAATTTTGACATAGTACTTCTTGGATTTAAGAAAGGTCAATTTAATGTAGCAAGCTAATGCCCAAGGATGGCTTACTTTAGAAGTTCAAGATTGGAATTAAGTTTTTTTTTTTATTTTTTTTTTAACCTAAAAACATTAAGAAGAGGGGTACTTGATAAAAAAAAAATTGATAGTATTTCTTCAGTTATATATTCCTACTGATTATAAATTGGAAAAGACAAACATGTAGGTAGGTGTCTGTTCATGTCTGAGAAGTACATCTTTTTAAAAAATGCCTCTTTTTTATCAGTATAAGGTATATAGTATGTTAAATGGGGGGTGGGGTACACCCCATTGTCTGTATTTAAAGATCTCATGAAATACTTTTTTTTTTTTTTGACAGTTCTGTTGAGTTGGAAGAAATGGCAAAATGTCTGGACCATTAAAAAATGGATTTTGTAATTAGCTTTAAAACTAGGCCAAGCATCTAGTTTACGTGCAAATCAGATTTTTAAAGTAACATACATCCCTTTGGTTAGTCTTGGTTTTTGCCATAGCATTCCTTCCTTAAATGCCTTCTGTAGTTTCAGATCAGTAGGGAGACCACATAATAATTGTATAGTTTCTGTTTCAAAACATTTTTTTTTCATTTTTATAGTAAGTTGATATTAAACTCTTAACAGTTAAACTTCTGGCAATTTATTTTTACTTTTTTTTCTTTTGAAAGGAAAATGAACCTTAACTTTTTAAAAGTCCAAACACACAAAGTAGGAATACTCTTCTTCTCAGTTAATACATAAAAATGGAAATTACATTTTTCCCCCATATTGGCACATACATGCAAATAGTAAAGGAGGAGAAAAGGTAATATAAGTTTATCAGATGTGGTGTATATTCAGGTAATACTTGACCAGCTTATCTAAATTGTACATAATATTTGAACATATAATATTATGTTCACAAGTCTGGGATAATTAGATATTATTTTGCGTTTGTAACTAACTGTGATAATCATTTCTTGTACATGTTTATGACTTTTTCTTACTAGATTTTACTTTTGGAAACATGACTTGACTTTGTTGAAATCAGTTTGGTTTCGTTGTTTATTTACCTGTTTGACTTTGTAGTTGTACTTTAGTTTTGCAGAACACTCTTGTAGTTTGGTAGGTTTTTCATAAATCCCAGCATAGGCAAAGAATGAAAGCTTCTGACCATTTTTCCCCTCATAGGAAGACAAACTTGGAAGGAAATATTAGCATTTTAGTACAGTATAGTTACTATAAACAGATATGACTTGATTTTTGATTTGGAAATCTTTACTGACCAAGGATTAAGTTTAAGGACTATATAGATCATTAAAGCTGTGGTCTTTCCATATGGAGGTTGATAGAAAATATTTTTGTCCTGAGTTGAATTTGGTCTTTTTCTGTTATATCATGAATGAGGTTGTTCAATAAACCAAATATATGGGCTATAATGCAGTTGGTTTTACAGTACAGATCTTATACTTAAAATTTATTTTTTACATGTGTACCATTTGTTTTGTTAGGAATAAGAAAAAATGATTTCCTTAGGGAATGTTCCTTAGGGTACACTTGTTCTAGCATATCTTAAAGGCCATTTTTACAAAGGCTACATTTTATCATGCTAAATCTGTATTCTATCATACTCCTATAGGAAGACTTCAGTACATGCTTTGCACTCCCCTTTGCTCCCTTTTCCCATTTTTTTAAAATGCAAATCAATTTGATGTAATACAGAAAGCAACATTAAAGGTTCATGTTAGGACCACATATATGAGCATTGGCCCACTGGTACCATCCTATCTCTACTTTGTTATTTCACAGATTAACTTTATCACTTAAAAAAAAAAGTGCATTTTTAGAAGAATGAGTTTTGGAAGAATAAAACTAAAATAGTCACACTTTTAAATTAAGTGATCCATTTTTAAATTTGTAATTCAATAAAGTTTCTTGTTATTAAACATGTATCACTTTTTGTCATTTTATTTAGATATTGACAGCTGCTCTACCTTATGTTTCAAAGGTTTCCCCCCACAACTACTAAGATGGTTATTTATTTATTTTAGAGAGAGAGTGTGGGCATCTGGGTGTGCAGGGAGGGCTGTGAGGGGGTAGAGAGAGAGAGAAAATCCCAAGCAGCCTCCATGCTGAGTGCAGAGCCCAAAGTAGGGCTCAATCCTGTGACTGAGATCATGACCTGAGCTGAAAACAGGAGTCAGATACTTAACTGAGCCACCCAAGTGTCCCAACTACTAACGTGTTTTTAGAGGATAGTTTTAGTTAGGTGATGCCTTCCTAGTTTTAAGTAGAGACTAATACTGAGCAGTAGTGCAGAGAACATGTTTTTCCCTTCTCTTTTCCTGGACTCCTGGTGAGGGAGAGGAGTGGTTCTCAGTAGAGCATCAAGCATATCCCATGTGTGCACATACACAATATGAGACCACATAGTCTTAGTAGAGAAAAATACTAGCCAGTTGTAAAGTACTGGGAAGTAAAAGTAACTGTGTAAAATGAACATACAGAAGAATTAAATGAGACATAGGCAGTGAGAATTAATGAAGGACCATCCTAGGAAAGCAGAAAATAACCATTTTGGTTTTCTAGCTCAGAGGTGATGAGCATTGGTTTACAACTTTTGGGAAGACATGGCAAAAGTGACGAAATACTTATATAAAGATTTATTTATTAGAGAGAGAGAATGAGTTGGAGAAGGAGCAGAGGGAGAGAATCCTTAAATAGATTCCCCACTGAGTTCAGAGCCCTACTTGGGGCTTGATCCCACGACCCGTGAGATTGTGACCTGAGCTGAAACTAAGAGTCAGACAGTTAACTGACTGAGCCACCCAGGCACCCTTGAAATATTTATATATACCCAAACATTGAAATTTGTATATAACAAATGGAGAATAATTTTATTAAAAAGATACTGAAAGAAATAACATATACTTTGAATTTTTATAGGTACACAGTGATTGTTCTTAGAGGTCAAAGTGTAATTCAGCGATTGGAATTGAATTTACTTCTCAAAATAAAAACTGTAATTAGAATGTTATGGTATAAAGAATTTTAATCTGTAATTGCGCTTCTTCCTCCAGCTCTGCGCGCGCGCACACACACACACACACACACACACACACACACTTCTGCTATAGAAAATTAGCCATTTAAGAAGAGTTGAATATCCCACTGGGAAATGTGATGTGAATAGTCACTGACATAAAAACCACATATTTTAGTCAGTTTCCAAATTACGAAAAGTACCAGGATTGAAGATGATGCTTTATAGTAAATAGAACAGTTACTGATTGACAAGTTCCTAGGTAATAATGGAAGAATTATGTTGCAGAAAGGTTAACTGAAGTCAGTCAAAAGTAATAAAAGATGTGTATGGGAAGTCATGTGGCTTTACTAGATAACCAATAGCTGTTAATAAAGATGGAGTCAGTAAGTTTTTATGAGAAACTTGTTAACTGCTGTATCTTTAACACCTAGAAGTATACTTGTCACATAGTAGATGCTCAGGAAGTAGTTTTTCCTGGTTATCTTTGTGTTTGTGCATTACATTTATTCTTGACCATACAGGAGCTGAGATGTGAGGAGTATCCCATGTGTTGAGGACCTATAGAAGTAGGATAAATAGCTACTGGTTGTCAATGTTTTAGACTCCCAGCCTTAAAGGAAGAAATGTAATGAATCCAGAGTCTTGGGAGATCTCTTTTGGTACTTGAATTCTGCAAAGTGATGTAACAGTTTTTATTATATTAATTGAAAAAAGTTTTTTTTCTTTTTTCAAGTGGACCTGGGTACTCCTATACTTGTTTACCCAACTAGTGGATAGAAAATGAAAGCACAGAGGACTACCTCAAATGACTTATTCTGATTCCTCTCTCTGGGTGCTATAAAAAGATAGTTAATTATTATTTTTTCCCCTTAATGCATGCATGACATTATAGCAACAACATTTCATATATGACCTGCCATATGACCAGCTCAAAACACTTAAAACACTCAAAACACCTCAGGATTTTTTAAACCCTTAAATATGGTTTACAGTATATATCCAAATTATTTTTATAATAATGCCAATTGAAAGTATTGCTGATGTAAAATAAAAAAGCACAAACCATAAAAGCAGTGGAATGGAATGGCTTAGCTTTGCCTTTTGTCTTTTTGGCAGTAGTTCCTAGACATCTTGTCTGATTGATTTTGGGGATGCCTTCTCACTTCTGTTTGACCTTGGGGGTCTGTCATTCACTATCCTACTCTACCTCATGCCCCTTCTCTGGGGTTGCTCTCTGAAATATGATAAATGCTATCCCTACTGGAATAGCTGAACTAGCAGGAACTGCATCTGGGGCTTGTTAAACCATTTTGCCTACAATATACAGAGTCCTTTGTGTGTGGCAAAGGCGAAGGCAGTTGAGATGGAGAGAAGGTCTGGATAACACTGAGTGTCTGGATCTGAATTTGCTGTAGCTAGAACCACCCTGGACTTCCTGCTTATGCAAGCCAGTCAATTTCCTTTGTGTTTAAGCTAGTTTCAGATAGATTTCTGTAACAAGCAACTGAAAAATTTTTAAAAAATCCTAAATGTTTTGGATAAATATTTGAATTGGGTTAATGTAAAATGATTCTAAATAAAAGTACTGCTATCAGAATACAAAAAGCTTTGAGAGTACTACTGAGATATCCAGGTAATTGCAGAAGAAGCATAAGTGATCTGGAAGGGCAATTAAAGTCACAAGTTATTTATCAGCCTGATTTACCTCAGGATTTTTTCACTAATCTGTCCATTATTTCCCCTCTTAATGATTGCAGTCCTAATCCTGTTTTAAAATTCATCAGAACAAGTCCATAAGACCAAATGCTTAATCTTCTCCCTGTTAAAAACTTTATTTATTATTTATTTATTTTTTATTTTTTGTTGGGGGGTGGGAGGGTCAGAGAGACATGGAGAGAGAATTATCTTTAGCAGGCTCCATGCCCATTATGTAGCCTGATGTAGAGCTTGTTATCACAGCACTGAAATCATGGCCTAAGCCAAAATCAAGAGTGAGACACCTTAACTGACTGAGCTGCCGAGGTACCCCACTTCCCATTTTAAAAAATTTTGAAATATAATGGACATATAATATGGTGTTAATTTTAGGTGTACAATAATGATTCAGTATGTGTATATTTTGCAAAATGATGTCACAATAAGTTAACATCACTTACCACACAAAATTACAATACTTTATTCTGATGAGAAATTTTAAGATCTACTTTCTTAGCAGCTTTTAAAATATACAATATAGCATTGGTAACTATAGTCACCATACCGTTAATTTTAAAGATTTTTATGCTTAAGTAGATAATTACTCCTTTACTCAGACTTCTCATTCTTAGGCTAATAAAGTTTTAATTTCTACTTTTCTTATAATTAATATTTTGATTATTTGCTTTTCCACTGTATTCCGCTGGGACAGGTTGATAGTTTATAATGCCAAGGCCACAACTTCATCTCCCATGAGATTAAATTGGCATTATTCAGGAAGAATCCTGTTTGGTGACTGTTGTACTTTAGATGACTCAAAATAGAAGTTTTTGCTTATGCACATACTAGGAAAGAAAGCTTAGATGGTTTAGCTCCAAATTCAGTAACTAGTGGAAGAAAAAAAAGCTGCCTTATCTAAGACAGTAGTTATTGTCCATTATATATGAAGGCTGATTTTTATTTTTTAAGTTTTTTTTTATGAAGACTGATTTTTAATCAATGCTTGTCATGTTATGTTTTAAAAAGAAAAACTGGCTACCTGAGCCTTCATGAGTCATGAGGGCAGAAGAGATTGGTCAAGGCTACTTTTAACTACCACCTATGAAACTGGTTTTATTACCTTTGTCTTTTAGGTCAAAATCATGAACTAAAAATGGTCTCCCTGGCTCTGTAATTTTCTCTATGTCTGTATTTGTGTGTATGTGATCATACTAGGCTTTCTAGTTCTCTTCCTAGGGAATCAGCGTTGCATAGTAAAGAGCACAGGCTTTTCATCTGCACAGATTCGAATTTGACTACCATTTATTAGCTGTAAGACTTACAGCAAGGAACGTCACCTCTGTAAAGGGTAATACCATCTTCCCTTAGAATTGTGAGTAAGAAGGGCCAAACAATAATTTGTAAAGGCCTTGAAGTAGTACCCATCTTAGTCAGTGAGGAAATTGTTTTAGAATGGCCATTTAAAAAAAATAAGGGGGCGCCTGGGTGGCTCAGTCATTAAGCCTTTGGCTCGGGTCATGATCCAGGGTCCTGCGATTGAGCCCCGCATTGGGCTCCCTGCTTGGTGGGAAGCCTGCTTCTCCCTCTCCCACTCCCTCTGCTTGTGCTCCCTCTCTTGCTGCATCTCTCTCTGTCAAATAAATGGGTGAAATCTTAAAAAAAAAAAAAAAAAAGTCTCTGTGGCCAATGTGGGGCTCAAACTCATGACCCTAAGATCGAGAGTTGAATGCTCCACCGGCTGAAGCAGCCAGATGCCCCTCGAATGGCCATTATTAACATAAATAGGCACACATACATATCCCAAAATTTGCTTTTTTCCTTAAACAGTTGACCTAATACTGCTTCTGAGTGGATATAGATATATGGATTCATTTTCACTGTAGAGGAGTCTATGCACATATATAACATTTCCTTTAAAGACTCTTCCCCAGGGGTGCCTGGGTGGCTAAGTGGGCTAAAGCCTCTGCCTTCAGTTCAGGTCACAATCCCAGGATCCTGGGATGGAGCCCGAGTTGGGCTCTCTGCTCAGCAGGGAGCCTGCTTCCCCTGCTGCTTGTGATCTCTGTCAAATAAATAAATAAAATCTTAAAAAAAAAAATACTCTTCCCCATTGTTTTGATGTTCTTAACAATTTAGCTGACTAGCTAATGGATATGCACATTTATATGATAGATATTGCCAGATTGCTTTCCAAAAAGTCAAACTAGTTTATCTACCTGTCAACAGGATATAAAGGCCCATTTCCTAACACCTTTGCTAATAATACTGGGTATTGAACCTTATGGTTTAGGCAAATCTAGGGAGGAAATAGTAACCAGTATCCTCTCATTTTAATTCGAATTCATAGGATTATCTTTTTGTATTTATTATGCTCATCTTTTCTTGTTTATAGCCAGTTGATTTATTATGTTAGCTCTGTTTTTATTGTGTCTTTCTTTTTTATTCTATAGAGTTGTCTTGTTAGTTTGTAGGTACTCCTAATGCATTCTGCATAGTAATTTTATAGTGTTTTATAGCCTGATATTTGTGTGTGTGTGTGTTTTTAAGATTTTATTTATTTATCTGACAGAGATCACAAGTAGGCAGAGAAGCAGGCAGAGAGAGGAGAAAGCAGGCTTCCTACTGAGCAGAGAGCCTGATGAGGGGCTCGATCCCAGGACCCTGGGATCATGACCTAAGCCGAAGGCAGAGGCTTTAACCCACTGAGCCACCCAGACGCCATGATATTTGTGTTTTAATTCTTTGTATTTGTCTCTGTGGCACAGAATTTAACTTGTTTTTTTCATCCTATCCAATCTATTATTATTTTATGGTTTCTGGGTTTTATGTTTTGCTGAGGAGGACCTTTTCCATCTGAGTTACAAAAGTATGGCCAATGTTTTCTTCCTATATTCTAATAATGTTCTCTTTTTAAAAAAATTTTAGATCTTTAGACAGTTTGGAATTTATATTTGTTTATGTATCCATTTTTTCCCAAATGAAGTGTCATCTATCCCAACAAAATAATCCCTTCAAAGTTTACTTAAGAATTCTTAAAACCTTAGAATTACATTGAATTTGTATGATCCTTTTGGGACTGCTCCAGGATTCTTTCATATACGTAGATGTCACTAGCGATTACCCACCGGATTGGTTTGTAGTGTTAGTGAGCTCTATAGCCACATGGGCTGTGATGATCTCTTTCTGAGATGTGACACTTGTAAAATAAATTTGGCATGGAATTTTTGTTCTATAACTATGGGAATTTCAGTTTCATGCTATAACTCTCCAGTTCTACAAACATTTATTTAATACTGTTTTTAACTAGATACAGGGTAAAGTATATTTTCAGTGCCGCTGGAGCTTATAGTCTAATGGGAAAGACAGATATGCCAACATAATTGGTAAACTCAGATGATAATAGGAAAATCCCAGAATACTAAAGAATGGCACCAAATGGAGTATGAATCAAGAGGTCAGGTAAGGTTTCCTTTGGGCAGTGATGTGTGAGGTAAATCTTAAAAGAGTGACAGTTCATTGAGTGAAGGGTGGCATTGTAGAGAGGGGTGGGGGCAGCAGAAAGTATGAACAGTATGAGCAGTTAAGAAAGGATATACTTGCCTATAAGTATATATTCTAGAGTATATGTGGAGGGTTGGCTGGGAAGCATAACCCAGCTATATATAGAGGCCCTTGCTTATGTCTCATACCTGAAATTTGGTATTGGTACTCTGGGCAGTCGGGAATTAACTGAAGATTCTAAGGAGCAGAGGGAGGGTGACAAGCAGATTTATGTGTGAGAAAGGTCACCTTGTGGCATTTTGAAAGGTGGCTTTGGAAGGCTGAGATGGGGGCAGGGAGACCACTTACGAGGTTCTTGGCAATGCTACTTACTGGCAGATGGGAGGTAATGGGGATCAGAAGAGACACATGAGAAATATTTTGGAGTTAAGATCAGCAGGGCTTGGTGACTGGGCAAGGAGAAACAAGGAAGAAATTAGCACTTAGAGAAGAGCTTAGGTGACTGGCTGGCTGGGTAATTGGGCAGATAGGCAGGGGTAAGGCTTGGAGGGAGGGGGGCAGCAGGATGACAAGTCAGAATTAAGATAATTTCACTTCTCCGTGGGATATGCAAAGGGAGATGTCCAACAGGCAGCTGGTTATGAAGAGCTCGAGGAAGTTACACCTGGTTCTTACCTGGTAGCCATGATCGTGTTGGCAGTAATTTAAACAATGAGAAGGGGAACCATATAGATTAGAAGAGGAACCATATGGTGACTTGCACAGTCACCAAGCCCTGCTGATCTTAACCCCAAAATATTTCTCATGTGTCTCTTCTGATCCCCCATATAGAACATGTTGGTAGTAATTTAAACAATGAGAAGGGGAACCAAAAGCAAGCCGAAGCCTAATCCTTGGAGGCCATGGCATTTAGTAGATAATAACATCAATAACTAACATCCAGTGATTGTTTAATATATTTTATTTTAGATGGATTAGGGTTTTTTTTTTGTCTTTAAAAAAAACATTTCATTTTTATTATTTTTTTAAAAGGTTTTATTTGGGAGAGAGCAAGGAGTGCACAGTTGGGAGGAGGAGAGGCAGGAAGTGGGAGAGGGAGAAGCAGACTCCTGGTTGAGCAGGGAGCTCCATTTAGGGTTCTGTCCCAGGACCTAGAGATCATCACCTGAGCCCAAGGCAGATGCTTAATTGACTGAGCCACCCAGGTGCCCCTAAAGATTTCAAATAATCTCTACACAATCTCTAGATCCAACAGTGGCTGGAACTCACACCCTGACATCAAGAAGCCTGTACCCTACTGACTGAGCCAGCCAGGCGCCCCCACGTGGGTTGGTATGAATCTGCACAGCAAGCCTATGGTTTCCTTCAATGTCAGGCCCGCCGCTCGCTTCCACTATATTCAGTAAACGTCTGTCTCCTTTGGGGGGAAAAATCTAAACAGCAATGCTAGGGATAAGGTACCATTATTATCCCCGTTTCTGTAGGTGAGGAAAGAGGCCCAGAAAGACTACGTACCCACCATCAAGCAGTGAGCAGCAGTCAGTCTGGCTGGGAAGGAAGTGGAGGGAGAAGAGGACGCCACAGAGAGCAAGAGACAAGGAAGTTGTGTTTCCACTGAGGCACGGGCAGTGTCAGGGAGCTGGGCAGTCAGCTGGGAGTGCGGTGGTGTCAGGCTGGGCTGGTGGAGATCCCGCCACGTGGGTGGGTGCGCTGCCGAGGTACAAGAAGCACATGCAGAGATGAGCAAATGGAGACAGTGGGAGTGCCAAGTCTCATGGGAAAGGAAGGGGAGTCAGCAGTTATCTTATACAGGCTCCTTTCGAATTGGGGAGCCCAAGGACCCACGTGGTGTGGGAAAATCTCAAGGTCAGACTGAGGACACAGGAGCATGAGGGAATAGAGGGAGAGGAGTGCCTCCCACTGTTCCTTTGCTGCCATATCCCCCACTTTCTTAATGGAACCGAGAAGGCAAATCCTTCTAAATTTTCTTTGGAAACTCTTTCTTGGTCCACTGATGCCAGGATTTACCCTTAGCTCCTTTCGTACTCTAACTCTTCTAGCAATCTTATTCTTCTGTGTGGAAAAAATCCCAAATAATCCAGCCTAAAATCTCAATCACCCAGATCAAGACATCCAACTGATGTCTTGACATCTTTTATCTGTCTTAACAGTCACTTCATACACTGCATGTTTGCAACTAGACTGATATGGGGTTGCTTCAATTACAAATACCTTCCCTACAACTCTGCCCCAACACCCACACACACACCCTCACATCCTCTGCCAAAATCTTCTGTAGACCCTCAAGACTTCTCTATCTCAGTTCCTCCCTGTTCTAGTACTTGCTACAGTATACCATAGCGGCCATGGACACCTATCATCCTTACTTACATGTAAACCAGAGGGCAGAGTTTATAACCCCAATCACAATTATGTCCTCTGTCTAGTGAAAAAATGAGGCTGTAGACTATGGCATGAAAGGCACATGTAAGGGTGCCTTGAAAAGGAGAAAAGAGCCCATCATCCTCTGGCACTGGACTGACGGAGGTGAGAACAGATGCCCATCCAGACATATTTGTAGGTTACATGGGAAGATGAAGCGGGTGGGGCCCCACTTTCACCATAAAGTAGGAGGTTAAGATGTTTGACTGAGGACAAGGGTCTTAGTCTGTGGCTTGAAGAGAGTAATAAAGAAATCATCAGGCCAGGTGAGGGTAACCAGAAGGAAAGACCCTCCCCCACCACCCGCCATGGGGTGAAGCCTGCCATGGGCCCCTTGCATGTAATTTCTAACCCACTACTCAAACTGTTCCAGATTTTGGAGGCCTTTCCCATTCACTGCAGCGATGGGTTTCTTCAGGATGACTCAGAGATACAAACTACTAGTTTTACCCTGAAGTTGTTAAAGTTATTTCATGTGCCTACAATTATAAATAGTGGGATTTAAAAATCGGAATCCTGGGATGCCTGGGTGGCTCAGTTGTTAAGCGTCTGCCTTCGGCTCAGGTCATGATCCCAGGGTCCTGGGATCGAGTCCCGCATCGGGCTCCCTGCTTAGTGGGAAGCCTGCTTTTCTCTCACTCCTGCTGGTTGTGTTCCCGCTCTCGCTGTGCCTCTGTCTGTCAAATAAATAAATGAATAAAATCTTTAAGAAAAGTAAAAAAGTCAGAATCCTAGCCTGGTAGCTAAATGATACCTTGTAGATCTCCCTACTTACTTCATCTTATAGTCCCCAATATTTAACATGTGGAATAAAAATGGAGATAAAACTCTTGTGCTTTATTTTTTTAGACTGAAAATGCCCATATTTCTTTGAAGAATAAAAATGAAAATATACTTATTTGAAAGTTCTGTTATGAACGGGACTAAGTTGCTAATTAAAAATTCATTCTCTAAGTTGGCAGATTCTGATAATAAAATCATGGTAACTTTTCAACAAATGCATTTTCTAAACACTACTTCTCTTACCAAACAGGTGCGACTGATCCACTTAAGAACACAGTACTTTCATTAACCGTTAGAGACACACGTGCACACACATACACAGATTCTAAGATAAAAACAGAATTCCATTTTATAAGTAGTGGTGACACATCTTTATAAAATGGGAATTTGGGTCCTGTGATGGCACTGAGAAGCAAAATATTCAAAGCAGCCAGACGGAAGGAAGGAGTAGCTAAGAAACAGTTGAACACCTTTTCCTTGGGAGGAGAGTCATCAGATACTGCACTCATGCAAAACAAAGGCAGTCCTCTTGGCTCCAATGGACCCACGTGCCCCAGGCAGGAGGAGTCTTCTAGAGTATCGTTCGCCATTGACGACATGCTGCGGTGACATAAATGTAACTATCCTATCTTTTTCTAAGACAGCCATACCCCACTTTCCCCCCCGAAAGTATCAGTACAGGTGGCCACAGTTTACATTGTGAATATATAGGCTTCTGTAAAAGGAAGCATGTTTATTAAAACAGCCCAAGTATTACTCTAGTAGAAGGTACTACTACCTATAAGTTCCTTGTACTAGATGTAGTCCATCAGTTCTTTTATTATTTTATTAATAATAAATATATTTGATAACATCCTATGCTTCAACTGATTTCTCAGCTAAGGACTGCAGCAGATCTTTATAAAGGGCAGAGTTCATGAACCGGGGATAGGAGTCTCTGTGCATTAAGGTGTAGATCTGGAGTTGTGCATCATCAAATATGTGTTGGGATGGCTCCACCATATTCCTATTGATGACTTCTCTTACTCGGGAGTCCAAACTGACCTGTCAGTAGAAACACATAAGAGTGGTATTAGACATATTTCTCTTTGGAAATCCATCCCCATCGCATGATGGCTTGTTCTGTTTTTTTAAAAACCCCAAACCAAACAAAAAGTCATCCAAAAATCTAAATTGCTGAAAAAGAAACTGAACACATAATGCAGGGGCTTCTCAAGCTTTAGCAGCTTCAGAAGCCCCTGGAGTGGCTGTTAAATGATTACCGGTCCCCACCTGCAGAACTTCTGACTCAGTGGGTCTGGGGAGGGGCCTGAAAAGGTGTTATTTGTCACAAGTTCTAGATAGTGCTGGTGGGATCACACTGTTCTAGAAAACCACAACATTGTTTTCCTTTAAATAGATTGTACTGTGTCCTCTGAAGAACAGACTTGCTAATTTCCTAATAACATTAGGTCTAACCCCTGGAGGTCCCAGGCTGTGGCCAGGTCGAACACAGTTGCAAATTTCTGGGAATGAGCGTCAGGCTGGCTGGTGAATGGATGCTAACTCAGAGCACTGTGGAAGGGTTAAGAGCACAGGGCCAGTGTTTATAGCCCAGCTATGTGTCACTGCTTATTTGTGGGGCCTGGGACAAAGTAAGCTGCACCTTAATGAACTCCTCCATAAAGAGGAAAATGGTGATGGGTAATGGTGATTGGTGGGGATTTAATGAGAATTTATTTAAAGTGCTTGGAATGCACTAAGACCTTAGGAGACACTGGCTCTTCTTTCTTTGATGTTTTCCTCATCCTAGAAAAGGTGGTCTCAGACCGGAGCAAGCTACTGGGCTCAGACTCTCCCCATAGGATGCCAAACAAACATGCCTACAGGCTGCAGAGCCAAGCTCTCACATCTTCTCTTCCATGCGAAGGACCTTGGCCAGACCAGCTCTGCCCCAGGAGGCCATGATAGTTTCAGTGCTGTACAATGCACATACTACTACTTCGTATGAACCTGAAAATATGACTAGCTGAATCAGTAAATACTTACTTCAGTGATCTGTCTTTCCAGATGCATATACCCACTTTCCTACTAGAAAGCCCCTTGCACCCACCCATAGGTAGCTCAATACAGTTGACCTCGAACAACATGGGTTTGAATTATATTCTTCTCTCATGATTTCCGAGTAACAATTCCTTTTCTGTAACTTTATGGAAGAATACAGTATAGAATACATATACAAAGTATGTATGTGTTGTCACTAAGGCTTCTGGCCAACAGTAGGCTTAGTAGGTAAGTTTTTGGGGAGTCAAAGTTACACATAGGTTAGCAACTGTGTGGGGTCAGTGCCCCCAACCCTGTGTTGTTCAAAGACCAACTCTGCATTCAACGCAGATTGCCAGCATCTCTGATCTCTTTCTTACATAGCTTGTGGAGGAAGAGAATGATTTATTTCCATCCAATTCCAAGTCCCTCTCATCCTTTTCCCTCTGGCTCTGTGTTTAGTCACAAAGTCTCAGGCACCCTGCCTCTTTAACCCCTCTAAGACTGTCTACCTCGTTCCTCTTCTCTGCCAAGACCCTTGGGGAGGTCACTTACCGTTTCCTGCTGGATTGGTTCACTGGCTTCCTAACTGGCCTCCTGTCTCCCGAGTGCCCCTCCACATCACCCCGCTGTTTGGTCAGAGGGCTTCTTCTAAAGCAAACCCCATTCTGACACTCCCAACTTCAGGCCCAGCATTGACTTGGCCAGGCACTCAGGCTAAGTCTGAAGTTTACAATCAGGAGGCCTTTATGATCTGCTTCCACGAATTCCCCTGGTCTACCTTACTATTCCACTCAAGAATATAAAGAATTTGGAGTTCCACTTGGAATTTTAAGAAAGAAGGAGCTAGGGTTGCCTCAGCACAGCTGGTTGAGCTTCTGATTCTTGGTTTCACCTCAGGTCATGATCTCAGGGTCATGAGATCAGGACCCATGCTTAGCAGGGAGTCTGCTGGAGATTCTCTTTCTCTGCCCCGCTCTGGGCCTCCTCCCATTCACTCACACAATCTCTCTCTAATAAATAAATCTTTAAACAAAAAAAAAAAGAAAGAAAGAAGGAGCTCGGTTTTGAGATTACCCTGAACCCACCCATTTTAGATACGAAGGAACAAAAACTGGGGGGATGGAAGCTTGACTGAATCTCCCAGATAGTGTCTCTGCTCTAAGGGAAGGACACCTCAGGAAAAGCTCTGTCTCATATTAGTGAGGCTATGTCTAGTCAAATAAAAATACCTGTAAAAAATATTGGTGCTCAGAATAAAAGAACAATTTTAAAGAAATGCTTACAGGGTTTAATGTTTTAAAACAGTGTTTACAATAAAATGCATAGACTCCCCCTTCTGGAGAATCTGGTGAAAGTCAGGAATACTTTTTCCAGAAAGAGACACAAAGTCTTTCACAGATTTCAGGGCCCACGGAGAGCCCATGTGTGGGACCACGGTCAAAGGCATCTGGATAGTATGAGTGCGGGTGGAGTCATCTCTGTTTCGGACTAGCTGTCACTGTGCCCTGTGACCCTACACTGACGATGTCCTTTTTCCAAGGGCCTCCCAGGAGGAAGCCCTTTGTGGGAGTACATACCTCTTTCGGAGAAAGAATAGAAATGTAGTCTTCATAGATTATCCTTGCTTTCTCTTCAATGATCGTTTTATTAGCTTCCTTTTTCAGTTCCTCACACGCCATCCAGAAAAGCATATTTTCTTCACTGAACTCTGTTCGGAGGAATTCCCGAAAAGCATTCCTTCCCGCGGGAGTGAGCATTACCTTGTCGAAGGACTGAGCCCAGGCATTGACTTCCTCCAGGGTGGGACTTGGGCTTAGTGGAGATGGGAAGAAAGGGGCAAGAGGGAGCTATGTTATCAGTAGTTACTTTGAATATCCTCACTAGAAACCTACCCTTTTCCCCTCTGAGGATGATAATGTGCCCCTCGGCCCTTTTAGGAAAGGAGAGAGCCGTGCTCACTTCCATAGGCCCTTGGCAAAAACACGTGAGTATGATCCTTTCCAGCTGTTCAGCTGGAGTGCACGGCTGTTGCCCATTAAATGCTCGCAGACCGATCGTTAGAACTGCGAAGAAGGTACTTATTTACATCTGGATGAGTCCTGACAAAGTTTTAAAATTATAACAGTAAAGAAAAACCCTGGAAGCATCTGACCAAGGCTTCCCAGTGACTTTTGACAGAAGTACATCAGAACTTAGCACACTACCTTCCAGAACAGCCACAGATTTTTAAATTTTTTTTAAAAATTAAAAAAAAAAATTTTTTTAATTTTTAAAATTTGAAAAAGAATTTTACAGAGAACGGGGAAAGAATAGTTTACATAAGTGCAAGCTCTAAAGGATGATAACAAGCACACCCTAGAGTTCAGTATCCACCGTGAGAACCAGCTCCTCACCACCAGCCGCGCCTCCCGCCGTCCCCTGGCCGCACCCCGCTCTCCTGACTCCCCCACCCTGAGGGAACTGCTGGGTTTGACGTTGGACCCACCCTGGTTTAGTTCATTTTTACTTATATTTTAATTATATTGAGGTCAGAAAACATCATCTGTCCAACAATGATCCCTATCAAATAATTTCTCCCCCCCACCTTCCTTCTCATCATGTTTATGTAGGTAGGCATCCCTGAAGAACATATCCTTCAGTGTTTTTTTTTCCTTCACTTTATAAAAGTGGCTGACGCTACGTTCTTCTGCCACTTGCTTTTGTCACCCCACACTAAGTTTCGAAGATTCGCCCGCATGGCTCCATGGGACCAGAGTTCCTGAGTATTCAGGATTTGTTTCCAACTTCCCAATCTTGTACTGCCCTCATCTGATTGTGGTATCCCTGTTGAATTGATTTCTGAGACATTTGGGTAGTTATACACAACCTATATAACCTTGGAATGATTAATTCCAGAACTGCTTTGTGGAACCAATCTGTAAAAACCCACTGAATTTAGTGTTTATTTTGTAGGAGGGTGTTGTGAGCGGAGTACTGTCCCCTAAGAAAAGATATGTTGACATCATAACTCTAGTACCTCAGAATGTCACTGGATTTGGAAATAGAGTCTTTGTAGATTTAACTAAGTTAAGATGAGGTGATTAAGATGAGCCCCGATCCAGTGGACTGATACTTTTTTTTTTTTTTTAAGATTTTATTTATTTGACAGAGACACAGTGAGAGAGGGAGAAGCAGGCTTCCTACTGAGCAGAGAGCCCGATGCAGGGCTCCATCCCAGGACCCTGGGATCATGACCTGAGCTGAAGGCAGACGCTGAATGGCTGAGCCACCCAGGCGCCCAGTGGACTGATATTCTTAAACAAAGGGGAATCTGGGGGCACCTGGGTGGCTCAGCTGGTTAAGTGTTTGCCTTGGGCTCAGGTCATGATTCCGGAGTCCTGGGATCCAGTCCAGGCTCTTTGCTCAGCAGGGAGCCTGGTTCTCCCTCTCCCTCTGTCTACTGGTCCCCCTGCTTGTTCTCTCTCACTGTCTAATAAATCAATAAAATTTTAAGGAAAACAACAACAAAGGGGAATCTGTATACGGAGACAGGCATACACTGGAGAAGGATGGTCATGTGATTGCCATGACGCCAAGGAATGCCAAGGACTCCGGAGCCATCAGAGAAGCTCTAAGAGTGAAGAGGTCTCCCCTAGAGCCATCAGAGAGCATGGCCTTGCTGACACCTTGATTTTGGGCTTCTGGCCTCAAGAAAAGTGTAGACTTCTGGCCTCAGAAAAACAATATTAAAAACAGAGAAATAAGAAAAAATAATACAGAGGGATCCCATGTGTTATTTGTCCAGTGTCCCCAATGTGACATCATGCAAAACTATAGTACAACTTCATAGTCCTCCTGGACACTTCTGATAGTTGGATTCTGCTCACTTATTTTTGTGATTCCATCTTTGATTGCTTTATACGTTTCAGAAACCATTATTTTATATATTTTTATAGATGATTCTAATATGTGAAGTCCTCTGGGCTCTAAATCCAAGCATCGTTTCTACAGACTGTCACGGGCTGTAGGTTGTATCCTTTAAGTTTTAGTTTAGATTCTGGTTGGTCTTACTCTTTAGAAAACTGAGAGTCAAAATTGGGTATGTTTTCTTTCCTCCAGCGATGTTCTGTGTTGGCTTCTCCTGAGATCTAGGTGGTGTAACTGACCCCGGACTACCTGGGCTCCTTTCATAAATCAGGGCTTAATCTGGGATCTCAGTTTCAACACCTCGTCCCCACCCTGCCCTGTACTTGTTCTCAGAGAAAACCCTTCATTCCTGTGCTTAGCAGTCTCACCTCTCAGGTTTTTGCTTACTTTTTAAATTTGCTTTGGGTTTTCAGGTACTTTGTCATTTTCCTTACTTTCTAGGATTCCAGCGATGCAAAAGCTTTGGAATAGTGCAAAATATGTTGTTCCACATTGGGAAGCCCCTCTGGTGATCTACTTTGCCACACTGCCAAAAATTCTGTATTTAGTTTGGAGGGGTAGAAGATGTATACTCCAAAATTTGATATGTGGCTACTTGTCCTAGTTGTGTGAAGGTCATAGAAAAAAACACACACTCACATATATAGAGGTTCACAGTAGAAATTCTATGTCCTTTTCTTGAAACCACATCTTGAAGATGGATTATAATGAACCAGCAGTGAAGCATACATGAAAGGTTTAAGACCAGAGAAAGTAGATTGTAGAGAGAAGGGAGTGAGCAGACCCCTCCCCAAAAAAGGATATTGATACAATAGTTTCAAGTTTAGTTTCCAAATTAGCTTCATTGTGCATAGCTGGATCTCATTTCTGTTCAACTATGTGTAAATGCATAGAAAATTCCTTTGAGGACATATAAAAAACCCCATGATGGCAGTTATATCTGGAAATTGGGACAAGGTCTAGAAAACAAGGAAGACGGAGTTTTTATTGCAAAACTTTTGTAGTGTTTGGGTTTTATTTTTATAGTAGGTAGACTTTTTATCATGCAAAAAAGCATTGTGTATGAAAACAAAGTATCCTTTATATCTAGGGAAATTAGTTTTTTTTTTTTTTAAAGATTATTTATTTATTTATTTGTCAGAGAGAGAGCGAGAGCGAGCACAGGCAGACAGAGTGGAAGGCAGAGTCAGGGAGAAGCAGGCTCCCCGAGAAGCAAGGAGCCCGATGTGGGACTCGATCCCAGGACGCTGGGATCACGACCTGAGCCGAAGGCAGCTGCTTAACCAACTGAGCCACCCAGGCGTCCCTAGGGAAATTAGTTTTGAAAGAAAATGTTTTAAAAGATGTTGAAAACATAATTTAAAAATAGTAACTTAAAGTAATCTACATAAAAATCTTGGATTTTTTTCAGAAAGTTAAATTGGTGTGGCTAAGTATCCTAAGTTATGTTTTTTAGACATGAGGAGTCAAAAGATACTTTTTTATTCTTGTCAGTTTTCAGAAATACATATTAAAGGATGATTCTGAAAAACTTAAAGGCAATTGTTAGTACATTTTTTAAAAATAAAGAGAGAGCTGGGGCGCCTGGGTGGCTCAGTGGGTTAAGCCGCTGCCTTCGGCTCAGGTCATGATCTCAGGGTCCTGGGATCGAGTCCCGCATCGGGCTCTCTGCTCAGCAGGGAGCCTGCTTCCTTCTCTCTCTCTCTGCCTGCCTCTCAGTGTACTTGTAATTTCTCTCTGTCAAATAAATAAATAAAATCTTAAAAAAAAAAATAAAGAGAGAGCAGAGGTGCCTGGCTGGCTCAGTCCGTACTGCATGCAACTCTTGATCTCAGGGTTGTGAGTTCAAGCCCTGCATTTGGTGTGGAGCCTACTTAAAAACAAACACACAGGAACAAATAAAAATATTTAAAACAAGAGAAAACAATATGCATTACTGAAGGACCTAAAAGCAAAAAAGGCACAGTTCAAATAGCAAAAACCAAAACCAAACAAAATTAAGGAATTAATTAAGAGGTATTACAAGGAATCAAATAATATGCTAGAAGATTAAATTTACCAGTCGTCATCAAAATAACTGACCCAATGTCATTGAATTATAATTCCCCATTTAGAGACAGACTGCTATGGGACCAAAATCTAACATAATGCTATTTTCAGCAATCATACAAATCATACAAAATATTACAAAAATTAAGAACAAATAGGCAAAGATATATGAGGCAAATGCAATAAGAATAATATTAATATCTAAGGAGAATTGGAAACGAAAAGCACTATGTTGGATAAAGTCATTTCATATTCTGGAATTTGATTGAGAACAAATAATGGCCAACATATATTGAATGCTTGCCAGGCTCACAATAGCCAACAGTAAACTGTGATCCCCATTTTACATACAAGGAAACTGAGGCAGAGTGTGGCTTCTCAGTCAAGTGCCCAAGGTCCCACTGTCAGTATGGTTAGAGTTAGCCCTCAACGAGGCATTCTGGTTCCCAGAATAAAAGCCTCAAAGCTTTGGTACAGGATACAACATAACAGAATATATAAAATAAAAGCCATTTAAAAAAAAGTTTATTTTTTTAGTAATCTACACCCAACATGGGACTTGAACACTCTAACCCTGAGATCAAGAGTTGCATGCTTTTCCAGTTGAGCTAGCCAGGTGCCTCAAGATAAAAGCTATTTAAAATACTTTTAATTTATTTGAGAGAGAGAGAGAAAGAGAGTGCCACAAGTGGGGGGAGGAGCAGAGGGAGAAGTAGGCTCCCCACTGAGTAGGGAGCCCGATGTGAGGCTCAATCCCAGGACCCTGAGACCATGACCTGAGCTTAACCCACTGAGCCATCCAGATGTCCCTTGATAAAAGTTATTTTTAAACAAACTCATAAATTGTGGAGTATTTTTCAAAAGTTTTTAGTTTTTACTTATTTTTTTTTTTTAGAACTCTCTATACCCAACATGGGGTTTGAACTCATGATGATCAAGGGTCTTATGCTCCTCCAGAGCTTGCCAGGTGCCCCAGACTGTGGAAGATTTTATTATGCTTCCCAGACTTTGAAAAAGGATAAATAAGATAAAAAGTGAAAAAGAAACACTTAAGTAACCTTTTAGTCTACTTGTTTTTTCCCCCTCAAAAATAAGCAATTTAGGGGCGCCTGGGTGGCTCAGTGGGTTAAAGCCTCTGCCTTCGGCTCAGGTCATGATCCCAGGGTCCTGGGATTGAGCCCCGCATCAGGCTCTCTGCTCAGCAGGAAGCCTGCTTCCTTCTCTCTCTCTGCCTGCGTCTCTGCCTACTTGTGATCTCTGTCTGTCAAATAAATAAAAAAATAAAATAAAATCTTTTTTTAAAAAAAGCAATTTAGGGGCACCTGGGTGGCTCAGTGGGTTAAGCTACTGCCTTCAGCTCAGTTCATGATCCCAGCGTCCTGGGATCGAGTCCCACATCGGGCTCTCTGCCTACTTGTGATCTCTCTCTGTCAAATAAATAAATAAAATCTTAAAAAAAAAGAAAAGGTATTAGAATGGGTAAGTGAAAGTAAGCCAGTTAATAATATAGGACAAAACGAGATAACTTTAAAATCTGGTATTATGGGGGCGCCTGGGTGGCTCAGTGGGTTAAGCCGCTGCCTTCGGCTCAGGTCATGATCTCAGAGTCCTGGGATCGAGTCCCGCATCGGGCGCTCTGCTCAGCGGAGAGCCTGCTTCCCTCTCTTTCTCTCTCTGGCTGCCTCTCCGCCTACTTGTGATTTCTCTCTGTCAAATTAATAAATAAAATCTTTAAAAAAAAAAAAAAAAGAAAAAAAAATCTGGTATTATGGAAAGTAATTTAATGTGTTTTCTTCCCAACTTTTTTTTTCAAAATACTAAAATGAAGACAGTATTACATTAGCTAGAGTATAAACTTAATAGTTAAGAAAAAAATGGACTTCTAAAACTTTCCTGAAAATTAAAAATATATGTTTCACTATGGTCTTTTATTTTAAAAAGTCTATCATATGAAAATAGGATAATGTCACATTTTGTCAAGAAGCATCGATTTAGGGGCGCCTGGGAGGCTCAGTGGGTTAAGCCGCTGCCTTCGGCTCAGGTCATGATCTCAGGGTCCTGGGATCGAGTCCCGAATGCAGGGGGCCTGCTTCCCTTCCTCTCTCTGTGATCTCTTCCCTTCCTCTCTCCTACTGTGATTTCTCTCTGTCAAATAAATAAATAAAACCTTTAAAAAAAAAAAGAAGCATCGATTTTTATTTGTGATTAGCAGGGATGAACTTAATAATGGAACTAATTTTTCTCCCTATCACACAATGAACTCTGCAGAGTGGAAATGGGGTGCCACATTGTGATTTGATATTATTAAATTGCAGTTAGAGAAACTGTTACGATGCTGAAAAAATAAGGCTGGCATTTTTGTCAGTTTAGTGAGCTAAACAATGAGATTTACCTTTCTTCACAGGTTGGAAGGTCTTCTCTTCTGAGTTCATGGGAGGGCCTCCTGGGTCTCTGTTCTTCTTGGTTTCTAACAGTAAGACTGCATGAAACAAGACATTTCCATGTCAGTTGAGATCATTCTGCATCGAATATTTTAAATGGAACTCCAGATCACCATGTAGAATTTCTTTCTTTTCTTGAAAAAAATTGACTCTGACTGGTTTTCTTAAGAAAACTGAAAGTAGGGATCCTGGGTGACTCAGTTGGTTAAGCATCTGCCTTCAACTCAGGTCATTATCTTGGGGTCCTGGGATGGAGCCCTGTTGTGCTGCCTGCTCAGCGGGGAGTTGGCTTCTCTCTCTCTCTCTCTCTGCCTCTGCCCCCCACTTGTGCTCACTCTCTCTCAAATAAATAAATAATATTTAAAAAAAAAACCAGAAGTATGATGCTAAAATATTAACAGAATAAATTATAATATTATGGTCTACACTAGTTGGGGGAGAGTTTACATTTAAATTAATAGGTTTTTTTTTTTTTTAAAACTTTATGTATTTGACAGAGCGAGAGAACAAAAACAGGGGAAGCATCAGGCAGAGGGAGAAGCAGGCTCCCTGCCAAGCAGGGAGCTCAACCCTGGGGCTCAACCCCAGGACCCTGGGATCATGACCTGAGCCAAAGGTAGACGCTTAACGACCAAGCCACCCAGGTGCCCTCATTAATAGTAATTTTCATAAAAACATGTCCATTAGAAAGTAATAAAAAGGTCAGGTTATCAGGGATGTTTTGGGTTTTCATCTCATTTCTGCACCTTGAAAAAAAGTGTGCATTCTCTAGGCAAAATGTGTGTGTTTCCAATCCAATGGAGGTTTTAAATATTTATAGGTATACTTGGAAAAAGTGTTAGAGGAAAGCATACAATCAAAATTTATTGTATTATTCAGGAGACTTTAAATTTCCTTGTATACATCTTATACATCTCTTTGTACACTTACTCCAAGTGTTTGTGTTGTTATTGCAAATGCAGTTTTCATCTCATCTCCTAACTGGTTCCTGTTTGTACATATCAAGGCTATTACTTTACTGAGCATTATTTATACATCAGGAAGTTACCTGTTTAAAGTGTACAATTTAGTGGTTTGTAGCATATTCAAAGGGATGTACAACCTTCACTACAATCTAACTTCAGAATGTTTTCATCACTCTGAAAGGAAGGCCCAAAGAGCAGCTCCTCCCCATCACCCCTGATCCCACGTCCTCCCGCCCCAGAGACCCGCTAACGGACTTCTTGTCTCTATAGACACGCTTCTTCTGAATGCTAGAGCGCGTGGTCTTTGGTGGCTGCCTTCTGTCACCCAGCATCATGGTTTGATGTTTCATTCATGTTGTAGTGGGTGTATCAGTACTTCGTTACTTTTTGCAGCTTAGGAACATTCCCTTGTGTGGATATGTGACAATTTATTATCCATCCATCAGCTGATGAACATTTAGGTTATTTGCACTCTTTGGCTATTTACAAATAATTCTGCTGTGCACGGTCATGTACCAGTTTTTTTTTTTTTTTCTGTGGATGTTTGTTTTTCTCTTGGGTAGACACTTCGGAGTGGAAATGCTTTCCTAGGGTAACTCTATTTTTAACATTTTGAGGAGGTTGCATATTGTTTTCCAAAGCAGTTGTGCCATGTTATATTCCTACCAGGAATGCTGGAAGACTCAGTTTCTTGACATCCTTGCCAACACTTGTGTCTGTTTTTCTTATTCTTACCATCTCGGGGGATAAGCGGTGGTATCTCATTGTGCTTTTAATTTACATTTTGCTAATGGCTAACGAGATGAAATAGTTTTTCATGTGTTTATTTGCTCTTTATATGTTTTCTTTGGAGACCTGTCTGCTCAGATCTTTTGCCTACTTTTATATTTATTTATTATTACTTTTTTAAATGTTTCAACTTTACAATATGTTATTTATTTTTTGTTTATTATTAACATATAATGTATTATTTGCCCCAGGGGTACAGGTCCATGAATCATCAGGTTTATACATTTCACAGCACTTATCATAGCACATACCCTCCCCAATGTCCATCCCCCAGCCACCCTATCCCTCCCATCCCCCTCCCCCCAGCAACCCTCAGTTTGTTTTGTGAGATTAAGTCTTATGGTTTGTTTCATCTTGTTTCATTTTTCCCTCCCTGCCCGCGACGACCGCCCCCCCTTAAAGATTTTTTTTTTAATTTTTAAAAAAATTTATTTTTTATTTATTTTCAGCATAACAGTATTCATGATTTTTGCACCACACCCAGTGCTCCATAATGCCCACCACCTGGTACCCCAACCTGCCACCCCCCCGCCACTTCAAACCCCTCAGATTGTTTTTCAGAGTCCATAGTCTCTCATGATTCACCTCCCCTTCCAATTTCCCCCAGCTCCCTTCTCCTCTCTAACTCCCCATGTCCTCCATGTTATTTGTTATGCTCCACAAATAAGTGAAACCATATGATAATTGACTCTCTCTGCTTGACTTATTTCACTCAGCATAATCTCTTCTAGTCCCGTCCATGTTGCTACAAACGTTGGGTATTCATCCTTTCTGATGGAGGCATAATACTCCATCGTGTATACAGACCACATCTTCCTTATCCATTCGTCCATTGAAGGGCATCTTGGTTCTTTCCATAGTTTGGCGACCGTGGCCATTGCTGCTATAAACATTGGGGTACAGATGGCCCTTCTTTTCACGACATCTTTATTTGTTTATATGACAGACAGAATACGCAAGGGGGAGGCAGTAGGCAGAATGAAGGAGAAACAGGCTCCCTGGGATCATGACCTCAGCTGAAGGCAGATGCTTAACTGCCTGAGCCATGCAGATGCCCCCCTATTATTTTTCGTTTAATTTAATTTAATTTAAATGTCTTTAAATTTTTAATTTTTAAAGTATTTTATTTATTTATTTGAGAGAGACATAGATAGCAAGAGAGAGTACAGGCAGGGAAGAGAGGGAGAAGCAGGCTCCCCTCTGAGCAGGGAGCCTGATGTGACTTGGGGCTTGATCCCAGGACACTGGATCATGATCTGAGCGGAAGGCAGACGCTTAACTGACTGATCCACCCAGGCACCCTGAAATGTCTTAAAAATTTAAAAAAAAAAAAAAAAAAAGAGAGAGAGAGAGCAGGGGTGGGCAGGGACAGAGGGAGATAGGATCTTAAGCAGACTGCCCACCAAGCAGTCTGTGGCTTAATCTCACAATCCTGAGATCATGACCTGAGCCAAATCAAGAGTCAGATGCTCAACTGACTGAGCCATCCAGGTGCCCTCTTTTGCCTACTTATAAACTGGTTTGTCTTTTTAGTTTTGAATTGTAAGAGTTCTTTATATTCTGAAGACTATTCTTTTTTTACACTAGTATTATATCTTTCTTCATATTGAATTCTTGTGTATTTGCATTAATTTAGCGACTGTTCCTTTGGGATTTCCAGGTCTCCTCTCATATGTTCTGCAGATAGGGAGAGTCTTACCACTTCTCTTCTGAATCTTACGGTTATTTTCTCTTGTCCAGCTGCACCAATGTTAGTGCAATCTTAGCTAGTGCAATGTTAAACCATAGCGGAGAGCATAGACATCCTTGCCTTGTTCTTGTTTTCAGGAGAAATGCTTTTAGTTCCCCATTAATTTCAAAATGGATTTTTACTATTGGATATTTGAGTTTGCTTTATCTGACTATTGTTCCTGTACTCTTTTCTATTCCTTTTATTATATCTTTCCTTTCCACTCTTTCCACCATTTTATGAGTCATTCAGCCTAGTTTTAGCACGTTTGTTTTATGGATTTTCAGTAATTGCGCGTGTGCACGCGCAGCTGTTTTTCGTTAATGCAAAGTCATTAGAAATGCAAGAACTCTTCTGACTTGTTGCTTTCATGATGCCAGTTTCAGTAAATAATGGTTTCTTGAAACAAAAACAAACTTGAGAGGCATCTGTAGGGTGTTCTCAATGTAGGAGCATAAATACTGCTTGACTTCTTAGGCTTCTTTTGTAAGCAGAAAACATCAATACACAATGGGTATGAAAAATCAAAGAGAAAAAGAAAGGATGAATTTGAAACAAGATTTCTAAGAGAACTGGAAGTTACATTGTGAATTAAACAATGCAATCTTTATTTAAACTTTGACATGTTTTCCATGTCTTATTTTTTAAAAGTAGGAATATTTCTCAATGAGATACTCTGTTCTTAAAAAAGTGAAAAATATATTTTGTGTCAAGCTTTTAACCTGAGTGTATTGTTATTGTTACATAGAACAAGAAAACATTGCTGGAAGCCACAATAGTTGTTCACTATGTTTAAGAGCCGTTCAGTAAAAGGAGCCCCATGGTTAGGTATATTTTGGTAAAATTTTGAGCTACAAAGAGGAAACAATTCTTCAATCTTCTAGAAAGGAAAAAAAGTTTAGTTTTAAGAAATCAAGCACCTGCATGACTTCTTTGATAAAATGAAATGCCAGAAGGCTATGAAGCAGAATTTCGAGAAAGATAATGCAAGGGTTTAGAAAACACATTGCCTTTTTCTTTTCTTAAAAATTGTCTCTATTATGTATTATCAACACGGATAAGTCTCAAAAGCATGCTGAGAAAAAGAAAATCAAGGAGAGTAAACACTGAAACAGTTAAAGTTTGCTGTGTACTTTTTTTTTGGAAGATTTTATTTATTTGTTTATATATTTGAGAGAGAGAGGGGCGGGAAGGGGCAGAGGGAAAGGGGAGAAAGAATTCTAAGCAGACTCCCACACTGAGCCTGGAGCCTGATGCGGGGTTTAATCCCACAACACTGAGATCATGACCTAAGCCAAAATCAACAGTTGGGACGCCTGACTGAGCCACCCAGGCACCCCACAATTTTTTTTCCCCTCCAGCACATGCATTTAAGTGCTATATGCTATTGCATTGCATAACTACACTGCAATATATTTATCCATTCTCTGTTCATGAATTTTAAGGACATTTTCAATTTTTCTCAATCAGATTAATACTTCATTTTTTTCTTCCTCAAGTACACCCTTTCTTTTAGGGAAGGTCTGAGACAGTTACCTCTCTTGGCCTTTGGATGTCTGAAAATGTCTTGTTTTACCCCCACCCTTGAATTAATAGTTTGACTTAGTTTTCCATTACTTTTCTCCAGTTCTTTGAAGATAATGCTCTATTGTGTTCTTTTAATTGAAGTCCAATTAACATAACAGTCTTATGTTAGTTTCAGTGTAGAATATAACAATTCAACATTGTTTCCCATTGCTCTGTTGTCTGTTAAGTACACACACAATATGTGCTGCAGAAGTGTTGGCTAGGACGATGGTGTCTAAGCACAGCTCCATGGTTCAGTCACCACAGTTGGTGCCAGTAGAAGGAGCCTGCTCTGGAAACAGCATGGCACCACCTGCTGTGCCCACACCATCAGTCCCGTACATTGTTCAGGCTACAATCTCAGCCTCTTGTGTCTCTCTGAGGTAGCAGAGAAGGAAGGGTGACTGGGTCAACAGGTAGTCTTCCCAGCACTGGGATATCTCTGCCCATCTCTCACACAATCATCTCTAATCATCTCACTGAAACTGATTAGTGGAGTGAAAGACTGGAAGAGGGGCCAAAATGAAATCCTGTCGCCCCTGGTGGATATCCTCCTGGTCTACGGTGGATCCTGGACAGCTGCATGTGTAAGGTGTACCCAAACAGGCTTCTCCTCTGGCTTCCTGCCGAGATCTCTATGTTCCTACTTGGGGCTGAAGCCTTGCCTGGAGTGCCAGACCACTTGCCTCCTGCCAGCCCCATGTCCCTCATATTCCCACTTGCCGCCTGGGGTTTTGCTCTGAACAGGGCAACCACCCACCATCAGGACTCCATCAGTTGTCAGAGTGTTGTATTGCTGGATCTCGCCCACCAGACTGGAACTTCCTGGAAGTTAACCGTAGCACAAATCAAGCAAGAGACCAAATTTTCTTGGACATTTCATGTCAGCCTCCACCTGCCTCCCCCCCATTCTAATAGTCCTGTCACTGTTCTTGATAGCGGCACTATCACCTTGTGGTCTTCTCTACTGTGGAGTGAGGTCTTGGTCCAACTTGTGGTCAAGCCTACATAAATATACAATAACTTAATTGCCTAAAGTCAGGCACACATTTGGGGGGCGCTAAGCACTTTCCGTAGCCAAGATTTCAGAAATGCCACCTAATGTTCTTATGATGTAAACTCTATACATTTCTCCAGACCTTTGACAGTGACTCGAAGGGTCAAGAATATCTTCCGTTCAAGTTGTGTATCTATCTTTTGAAGCAAAGATTATGTATCTTCCTGTACTAGTAAGTTACCCTATCATTTTATATTCTTCAGTTAAGAATATATTTTGACATTTCTCTTTATGAAAACATGAAACTAATAAAAGCAAAGCTGAAGGTAAAATCCAGGTGCCCTCCACTTTACTTCAATATTTAAGACCCACCTTAAATTCTATGTCCTCTACAAAGCCTTTATTACCAAGTAGCTTCCTTGAGTTCAGTCTTTTCTAACCATCTAAGTTATTGTTTCTGCCCAAATATTAATATTCAATCGCCAATGGCCGTGGACTCTTCTTTAATTGTTTAACACACAAACATGATGCCAGGGATTTGAATAGAAGTCCCTTGAGAGCTGGAATACAGAGCCCCTCGTGTGTGTGTGCGTGTTATGTGCATGTGCATGCATGCGTGTGTGTGTATTTGCTGTTGTACTTCACAGATTCCAAATCAGTGTTAGGCGTATAGTAGTCATTTTAAAAACATGCATGCGGCATCTGGGTGGCTCAGTCAGTTCAGCACCCAACTCTTGGTTTCAGCTCATGTCGTGAACTCAGGGTTGGGAGTCCGAGTCCCATGCTGGGCTCCACACTCAGCATGGAGTCTGCTTGAGATTCCCTCTCCTCTTCCCTTTGCCCCTCCTACTCATGCTCTCTCTCTTTCTCTAATAAATAAATAAGTATTTAAAAAAATAAAATGAAAAACACGTATTGAGTTAATCACAAGCTGGCCCTACTCCAGGGTGCCCTTTGCCAGTCAGGAGGAGATGACTGAGAGAAGCCCCAACCTTACCAGGAACAGCTGCAGCAGCAGCACCAGCAAAAGCAGCAGGCGTTGGACCCGCGGTCCCCTGCTCCGGGCTGGTCTGGCATGGAGCCGGTGGTCTCCTGGGGTGCAGGCATCTGCCGTTTCCGCATCTCCGTCCGCTCAGATCTCATGGGCTGCAACAGGGCGAGCAAAAGAGGAGCCTGTTACCACCACACAAAGCCAGAGAGTCAGTTGTCTGGATCGCAGAGAAGACAAAATTTGGACTCTCTCCAAATCATTTCTGAGAATTCTGGCAAAATTTGGTGCTTATTCATTTCTATAGCCAACATCTCATGCCGGCATTGTGAATAAAGGGGCGAGTGCAGGGGTCCCTATTCTAAGGCAGTTCCAGGTCAGGAGAGGACTCAAACACTGACATCACCTACATGAGGCCATCATGGTGATGGCTATGATGAGGGCATTTTGCAGCCCTCAAATGTCCCTTTTGATGTCCCTTCTGGGCTCAACTGCCAGGGAGCAGTCCCAGGTGAGAGCTGAATTAAGGATGCCCACAAGGCATGACAGTGTGAGCACTGTGGAGCAGTGCATGCATATGGGAGGAAGCCAGGCCAAGATGGCAGGCATGTTAATAAGGCTGTAAGAGGAAATATCCCGAGAGGGAGGATGGAAGTCCTGGGAGGCCACTGGCTTCTGAGACCCTACTGACAGGTTCAAGTCTTAACAAGCTGTGAAACTCTGAAGAAGATACCCCACTGCGATATGTGCAAAGCACCTAGACCCTCCCTGCTACTTAGTTTTTGCTTCGTTAGTCCCAGGAAGCAAGGGAGGGCTAGGGACCGAAGCTCTGCTCTGGTCCTGCCTTCTGCAGGAGCACCCCCCCCCCGCCCTGCCCCGCCCCGGCCTACTTCAGTGGACAGTAAGCCATGGCAAACAAGGTCTACATCCTTCACCCTGTCCTTTTCCTGAGGACCACAAGAGAGAAGCATAAAAGCAATGTAAGAATGAGAAATTGCCAAGTGAGCTTTTCCATTTGAGGCTATCATTCAGATGTTGGTGAAGTAAAAGCAAAAAATACCAAAGCTACATTAAAGAACCTTAGATGGGATTTTGGGATTAAATTCTGGATGTATTCTTCTATTCCAACATTAGATTGATCTCTTCCTACTATTACCGATTATTATAGTCTATTGGACTTTTTTTTTTTTTTTTAAGATTTTATTTATTTGTCAGAGAGAGAGAGAGAATGAGTGCGGGGAGTGGGAGGCAGAGAAGGAGAAGCAGGCTCCCTACTGAGCCAGGAGCCGCTGCAGGGCTTGGTCCCAGGACCCTGGGATCATGACCTGAGCCAAAGACAGACGATTAATGGACCGAGCCTCCCAGGTGTCCCTGGACTTTGCTTTAATGATCACAGTTTTCGTATATGTGTTTATATTGGGTAGGCAAAGTTCTCTAAACAAATTAAAAAAAAACTGGTATTGGCTGTTCATGTCTGTTTTCTCATCCAGCTGAATTTTGCAATCAGCTTTTCAAGGTCCAGAAATACCAGGTTGGGATTTTGAGTAGGATCACATTGAACTTATAGGTCTATTTATGAGAAATGAGATCAGTTTGAGGACCTGCCAAATCAGGGCGACTCTTCTGGAGTAGCTCTTTTAATTACCCCAGGATGTAGTTCCAGGACTGCAAGAGAGACGCAGCCAAGTGTTTACCATCCTTTCATCCACAGCCGGAACAACGCTCACAACTCCCAACCACAGTGCCCAGCCCTATGAGTCCAGGATGCCTGCACTGAGGTGGCTCCCTTGTTCAAAGGGTGGAGACAGAGACAGTTGTCCAGCTCACAGCCAAGTTTTATGGGCACCATGAGGAGACATGCCCCTTTTAATGCCCCTGGGGTAGAAACCTGGGGCTCCTCTAGGCATCTGTGGCATTGCAGCAGAGAGAGACTGACAATGGTTTTCCTTCATTCAGGACACTGAGGGACAAGGACAAGCCAGCACAGGCTCTAAACAGAGGTGCTGGGAGAAGGAGATACCCTAGCTAATTATTTTCTAAGAGATACTGATGCAACTTGCCTCATTAAAAAGGAAAAAAAAAATCCCAACAGCTTCCCAGAAGGAAGGATTGTAACGTGGTAACGTCAATGGGTTTCAAGGGACTACTCTTCCAACATCTTTGCAACACTGGGGTTTCCCGATCAGTACATGAACTAGGTGTTCATTGAGAGCCTGCCTCTCTGTAGATTCTAAAGACTTTCCTCAAACAGGTCTTGCATATTTTTGATAGATTTCTAAGTATTTTATAGATTTGTTTTTGTTGCTATTGTAAATACTTCCCCGCTTCAAGGTTTTAAGTAGTTATTTTGGTGTATAGGAAGGCTAAGGGTACTGTATCTGGCCTCCCTGTTGAATTCTTTAATTAATTCTAGTAGTCCTTTGCTGATCCTCTTCGGTTTTCTAGGTGGATGATCATAGAGTCTATAAATAGTTATACCTGTCTGTTTACTTTCTGTACCTTTCCAAGTCCAAGATCCTTCCTCTCCTTGGTCTAATTTCACTGGCCACATAAATATCGAAAAGTAACAGTACTTTTAGGGACCTTTCACTTCTTCATGACTTTAATAAGAAGACTTGATGGCACTTTGCCCATACGTGGAATATGTGCTGGAGGTTTCTGGGAGAAGATAATTTTACAGAGCTAAGCATATTTTTTCTGTTAGTTACACAGCACAAAATAAGCTGTGCCTCCTAATCTTATTATTTATTTATTTTGCTGAGAAAGAGTATGGGGGGGGGGGCAGAAGGCGCAGGAAAGAGAACCTCAAGCTGACCCAAGTTCAGCATGGAGTCTGATGCAGGGCTCCATCCTGACCTGGACCAAAACCAAGAGTCAGCTGCCCAACGGACTGAGCCGCCCAGGAGTCATTTCTGCCCCCTGCTTATCCTTTTAGTTAACATATTTTATTTGCTTGTATACACCTCATGTCTGTAAATCCTGCAAAGACTTAATGATTTAGTGAGCAAACTCTGAGAGAATGTCATGGGGTTGCTCATGACTAAAGACAGCCTTCAGAAATCAAAGGCAAATGACATCAAAGTCTGCTCTTACACATTTTTGAAAACAGCTCTGTTGAGATGCAAGAAACATACAGTCTGCACATACTGCTCAAAGTGTGTAATTTGGTACGCTTTGGCATGTGCATACCTGTGAGCTACTACTACAGTCATAAGCACATCATGAACCACAAGTTTCCTCACACCCCTTGGGAATCCGTCCATCAGGCCCCTTTCTCCTGCTCCTGCCTGTTCTCAACCATCACTGATCTACTTTCTCCCACCTTACGTTAATTTGCATTTGTTAAGAATTTTATACAAATGGGATCTTTTTTGTTTGGCTTCCTTCACTCAGCATGATTATTTCATGATGGTTATGTGTATCAATCCTTCATCCCTTTTTTAAACTTCTGAGCAGCATTCCATTGTCTAGATGCACACAATTTGCTCATCCTTGCACCTGTTGCTGGCCTTACACCTTACTGATGGTTCCTGAAAGAATTACATATATATAAAAGGCATTGTCTTTTTCTTTTTAGACTTTATTTATTTGACAGAGATCACAAGTAGGCAGAGAGGCAGGCAGAGGGAGGGGGGAAGCAGGCTCCCCGTGGAGCAGAGAGCCTGATGCAGGGCTCGATCCCAAGACCTCGGGATCATGACCTGAGCCGAAGGCAGCGGCTTAACCCACTGAGCCACCCAGGCGCCCCATGGTCTTCTTTTGAACACAGAAGTCTTTTATCAGGTGAGAGGTGCATGTGGCTGTGATTGTATTAAAAATTTACAGCACTGTATACAGTTGTGATGTTTCTAGTTTGCTCTTCCACATTGAATAATGCTTGATGATTATGTTCTTTTGGTATTTCTTGGACTAGACATGGTTGTTAACTTTTTTTTTTCACTTAAAATTCCTCCCTTCTTTTCTCAGAATTTCATGTTTCAATTCATCTTTATAGAGTTTCAACTTAGCTTCATAATCTTCTTAATTTTTCTTCTGTTCAACATTAGAATTTCTTGTATGGTTTCTTGGAAACCTTACATGGGGTTCATTAACATTGACATCTTGAATTATTTAAAACTTTGGGTAAACAAGAAATATATGCTATTCCTATAAAATCTACAAGCAACCTATCTCCTCTCATTTCCAAGCTTTTTAAATGAATAGAGATGGTTTTTACTCAGTGCTGGAGGGCTCAGTGGACGAGTAGTTAGTCTTGATGATTTATGCCCTGCTGAGCCGTGGTGGAATAGGAGAGCACGAGAAAAGGCAAAAAATGTTAATAAAAACTGAATATTAAATATTAGCAAAATGTTGATAATTGTTGGAAGTTGTGTCATTAACGCGTGGACTTTGTTATACCTTCCTCTCTACAATTTTTTTTTTTTCTTTGACAGCAAGGGCGCAAGCTGAGGGGAGGGAGAGAGCATGGAGCCCTGAGATCATGACCTGAGCTAAAATCAGGAGTTGGATGTTTAACCGACTGAACCCCCAGGTGCTCCCTTCCACTGTACACTTAGAAATGTTTGAAAATCTTCTTTAAACTTTTTAAAATGTTGAATTCTATCAGTTAAAAAGTCTATTGAGAATATGAATCTATTAAGAATATGAATCTTCTTCTTTGAATAATGAATGAAGTAAATTAATGAATTTCTTAATTTTGAATCACCTTTACCTTACTAAGTAAACTCTTCCTCAGTTTAAAAGATGGTTATTCTTGGGGCGCCTGGGTGGCTCAGTGGTTTAAGCCTCTGCCTTCCGCTTAGGTCATGATCCTGGGGTCCTGGGATCCAGCCCCGCGTTGGGCTCTGCTCAGCGGGAAGCCTGCTTCCCCTCCCCCCTCCCTCTGCCTGCCTCTGCTTACTTGTGATCTCTGTCAAATAAATAAATAAAATCTTAAAAAAGATGGTTATTCTTTTATTATACTGCTGAGATAAATTTGATAAAACTTATAAGGAGTTTTTAAAAAATCAATCTTTTTTTAAGATTAAAGATTTAATTAACTAATATATTTGCAAGAGAGAGGGAGAGTTGGGGGTAGTCAGAGAGGGAGAAGACGGGAGAGAATCTGAAACAGACTCCATGGAGCTGATACGGGGCTTGATCACATGACCTAGAGCACAACTTGAGCAGAAACCAAGAGTTAGATGCCCAGCTGACTCAGACACCCAAGCACCACTATCTCTATAAGGAAATTATTTTTGTCAGTCCTGAAGATTTATAGAATTTGCCTGTAAAATTACTGAAATCTCTCAAGAGTGGCTTGTTGACTATGTTTTCAATTCCTTCTTTCATTTCTGTTCTTCCTTTTTTCCTTTCCTTGAGGTATTTTTTCATCTCCTGTAAAAAAAATCCATTTCATCTGCAAATTTCTGAAAATCATTATTAATAGTCATCACTGTCAGAATGCAATGCTTTTAATTACTACCTGCTTGTTTAAAAGACAATTGTGTGATTGCTTATGGGAGAGTAACATATTTAATGTTACAAAATAACATTGTTATTACATAATTATATTACATAAATTTATCAATACAAATATATTTGTTATTACATAAATATATTACAATATTTATGTTACAAATACTTGTAGAGACTTAATTTTTTAATGTAATAGGTAATATGAGGCCTAAAAACATGTATTATAAAGATTTTATTTATCTATTTGTCAGAGAGAGACAGAGAGTGCACAAGTAGGGGGAGATGCAGAAGGAGGGGGAAAAGCACACTCTGCTGAGCAAGGAGCCCGAGGGTGGGGTGCGATCCCAGAATCATGACCATAGCTGAAGGCAGATGCTTAACCCACTGGGCCACCCAGGCATCCCTAAAAACGTATATGGGATGAATGCCACACGTTTTAAAGATTTTTAAAATATGCCATTGGTATGTATCAGCTCAGCTAGTCCTTTTATACACTGGTGTCTGATTAGCCAAACTAGCTTCACATATCTTTTTTCCTTTGCCATCACCATATCTGTGGGAGAACTCTGCACACATTTAAATTCCATTAATTCTCTCTAAATAACATGGAATCGGTGCTCCTTTATCTTTGCTATTGTTTTCCTGTGAGGTGAGTATCGGGCATGGACTGCTAGGTATCATCACTTCGATGTCTGTTGGGATGTCACATGCATAACGAGCCAGGAACTGGCTGCCTTTGCTTGAGGCGTTAGAGGAATGCAAACCAATGTCAGTGACCTCAGATGCTTTATTCTGTAATTTACGGCATTTAAAGAACAGCCTGAGGAAATGTGAATGACATAGGTCAGCCATTTATTAACTATTCAGATCTTAACCAAAAGATAATCCTACTCAAACATGGCTTTTCCCAATTCCTAGGAACCTGGCATTTAAGAGAATTCTCTCAAAGTTTAAGTAAAAGCCAGGGCAAACTCAACCTTGATCATACTTTTAGTAATTTGGAATCAAAAGGAGTATCTTGTAAGAAAAAAAATTTGACCTAACCATAATTAGCTCAGAAAAAACATTTATTTTCTGGTAAACTTAAACTTGGTGCTTGGATGATCATTAATAGCTATTTATTTTCAGTATAGTTTCCAACCTCTGCAAACAGCCATTTTTGAATTACGCATTAGGAATTTGATGACACATCAAGTCTCATATGAAAAAAATCTTCTCTCTTAAGGCCCAAGACCTGAGCTCCTGTTAGAATCATAGACAAGGGTATTGACTTATAGACAAAATGCCAATGAAGGAGAACCAAGAATCTTAGAGGGCATAAATTCAAGACCATTCTGAGCAATTCTTAGAAAATGATCCTACCATAAGGTGACAGTTTGGGACCCTGAAGGTTAAACCAATATATAAGGAAACTAGAGAGGCCAACTTCCCATGAAAGCAAATCCTAAATCCATCTATAGAGCCTCTGACTTCCTTTTTCTTTAACACACCTTGCCTCTTGAAGTATCTCCCCTTTGGGCACTACTCCACAGTGGATCGCCAGCGTATGAAAATTAATAAAGGGAAACCTCACTAAAAAGGAGTCAGGAGACCAGAAGGGGGAGCTCTCACCCCTTACCAATTGATGTCAATTACAGGAAGAACTGCCAATTACAGACCTCAACAGAAAAATCCTCAACAGGAAAGAACGGTCAATTACAGGCCACAACAGGAAAAGATACACACTGCATCTCCTCCAAGAAATCAACTACCCCAGCAACTCAGCCAATGAGAAACCCTCATCATCCTGAACTCTTGCTTTTCTCAAATGGACCTTTTTTCAAAACAACCCCTTCCCAGCTTCCTCCTTTTTATTAAGTAACATTTACTCTCCTTTGTTGTGCTAGCCCATGATTTTTTGCTGTGACCTGCTTGTCCTCAATTACAGTTCTCTGGTATTCTTGAATAAACCGGTTTTTGCTGGTAAAATAACTTTTATTTTTATCACTGTAAATTTCATGGATTTCTGTTTTCATTTCAATTACTCTTTATCTTTCTCAAAAACTGCTTTTGTTAGTTTTCTCCTCACTTCTGGCACTAAGTTCTTGGTTCATTTATTTTCCATAATTACTGTTTTCTAATTAATGCATTTTGTGCTACACATTTTTATCCAATTACTGCTTTGATCTTAACTATGAGTTTTGAATGTGGCATTACTGTTTAATCCAAATAATTCAGATCAAATTTAAGTTCAGATTTCTTTTTATCCAAGGCTTTTCAGAAACAAGGTTTTAGTTTCTTGACTAACCTGTCACTGGGATACACACACACACACACACACACACATATATATACATATATATGTGTGTATATATATATATATATATTTTTTTTTTTGCACTGATTAGAAAATGTGGCCTCTATGACTTTTCCACTTTTGAATATATTGAGATTTGGGAGTAAGGATATAGCTTTGCTTACCTTTAGTTTTGTTTTCCAGAATGGCATATAAAGGAAATCATACAGTGTGTAGCCACTTCTAGAATTTTCCAGTCATTTTCTGAGATCATAATGTCATTGGGATCAACAACCCATTAGCCTGGTCACTTGCTTCACAGTGGAATCATTACTCCCAGACCAAATGGGGTCTCTCCGATTCTTTACATATTTTGGAAAGACTCTAAATTGTAATACAGATAAGCAGGCTGTCAGCATGTTGAAAACATCATGTGTTTCACAAGAAAGGTGATTTATGAGTGTGAGGAATTGTTATGCCATACCCTCATCTGAGATAAAGAAGAGAGGGAATGGGGTGGGCAAAAACCATAGAACCTCTTGCCTCCTCACCACCCGTGAGCTCAATCATCCCCCCTCCCCCACCTCCCACCTTATTTACCAGTTGCAGAAGTAACAGATTTGAGTTTTGCCCTTCCTGTTTTCACATTGAAGGAGTTACAAATGAAGTCCAAATGGGGTGGGAGGTGCAGGTGGATAACTATCTCTGGTATATGATAGCTTTAGTAATTCCAAATATATCAGCTCTACTAGGTTTACTACAAACGAGGGCGAGACCCTGAGGGTGAGACTTCCTCATGCACTACATGGTGCACGTGAATTATATTTTTTCCCATCATGCCTTCTATTGGTCTCCCCCCCGAAAATTTTTTTGAGCCTGTTCAAATGATCAGATCTGTACTAGGAACAAAGCTCCCTTCCTCGGGAGCCACTTCTGTTCATCTATCCACACTGCTTGCTGAGCTGCCACTGCCAGGGCACTGAGCTGCGTCAAAAGAATAAGGGGAGGTGAACCATGAGAGACTATGGACTCTGAAAAGCAATCTGAGGGGTTTGAAGAGGCAGGGGGTGGGGGGGGGGGAGGTTGGGGGAACCAGGTGGTGGGTATTGGAGAGGGCAGGGATTGCATGGAGCACTGGGTGTGGTGCAAAAATAATGAATACTGTTATGCTGAAAATAAATTTAAAAATAAACTAAAAAAAAAAATGGCGGTGATAACTCCAGGAATATTCTCTGTGCTGCCACCTCAAGAGACACTCTCTTTCCTTGTTCTGCAGTAACAATGCTGAGTAGTTAGCAGAATTTGCTCCTAATCTGACCCTGATTTTGGTCTTTCTTTTAAGTTTCCCCACCCTGAAACAGCTTTTTCTAACATTATTTTGCCCTGGATGCATGATGAGTTTTCACAGATGCCACCTTTAGGTCTGTATTCTGCACCCCGACCCTGCCACAGGGCAAGCACACCCAAGGTGTCCTCATCAGCCACATGGCAGGCAGCCACGTGTGAGCCTTCTGCAGGAGATGCAGCGTTTGTTCTTGGAGCTGGGTGCTCACCTGCGGGGACGGGCGGGGGCAGTGGAGGAACCTAGGATCCGGGTTTCTCTCAGAGGGCACCTGACTTCTGAGGAACTGTAAGAATTCAAGTGAACAGGCTGGGGAAAGGGATTGTTCCAAGTCCTTACACAGGTTGTAGGGAGGTGCATATCAGGTGTGATCAGCACTGGGCTTTCAGAATCTCAAGGGATTTGCTTCTGAGAGCGCTTGGCTTTGAGGGTGGTTAACCCACAGGAAGTCTCTTTCATTCAAGAATCTACACCATGACGTTTGAAAAACAGACCAACTGAAATCAGCCGGGCCCATTCATTCATTCCTGAGCTTCCTGGGTTTAGCTACATCGTCTGAAAACACCAAGAGGTGAAGGTGGCTTTCTTTGACTCATAGAGTCCAAGCTTTGACCCCCAGATCACCTGAGGCTTATTAAGTCACAGCCACGCCCACTGTCTGCCTAAGACTTCCACCTGTTATTCTTAGCTGCCAGGAAATAAGCTGAACCCAGGTCAACAGTGATGTTTCCATTTTGTTTAGCTGGATCCTGAAATAAACCAATTTTAGGGAATGTGGGCACATTATCCTGTGCCACAGTCATCACCAGAAAGAAGTCCAACTCATCCCAGCTCATGAAATATTAATAAAAGCTGGAAGTTACTTGCACTGACTTCTACATAGTCAAATGGACCAGAACTCTAATCAGAGCTGTATCTTCTACTTCTGCGACACAGAGAGCTAACAGTTTTTAGGAGCTCGTGGGGTGGCGGAAGACCTTAGCTCTTCCTCTGTGCAAAACTAGGAGTTTTCAAAAATTTGTCTTTGATTTTATTGTCTGAATAATTTGGGGGTTATTTTTAGAAAAAGCTGGTTCATTGTTCAAGGAGGGGAAGTCAACTGAAAGCATACTAATAACAATAGGCATTTTAGAAGTGTAATTACTTCCAAATGGATGTTTACACATTTCCTCACCTCTTAAAAAAATATGTAAGTATGTTACCATCTGTTTCACAGTGCCTGTGAATGGAAATCTTTACTCTGCTGTTTAAATAGCTGCCACCAAGTTTAAGACCATAATAGTAACATCTTTCTCTTCTTTTCTGCTATTATTAAATGGACGTATTGTGTGACTCAACTTTTATGATTGCCTTTGGGAAATAATAAAAATAGTATGATCTGAAGGAAATTAATCAATTATGCATATTTTAACTTGTTCTTTTTTAATATCAGCCAACAATTAAGGAACATTTTGCAAGTACTGACTGAAATCTTTATCTAGGCTTTCCTTATCCCAAAAACCATGGGGAATTTCTCAAGGAGACTGGAGATAGATGTATTCCCAGTAATAAAGTAGCTCAGGGCACCTTGGAAAGTACTAAATGTGTATTACAAACTTTGTCTGTGGGGCTGCTTTAGGAAATCTCCAGATCATGAAGGAATGTGTCAGGCAATCATTAACGGTTTGCACAAGAATTTCTGCCAGCTTTTTTAGTGCTTCTCAGCAAGGAATGGGCCCTCTTCCAAGAATGCATGAGTAAATCACTGCAAATTATAGAAAAAAACCACAAAAAAACCCCCACAAAAAACACAGGACAACATATTTGCAACATGGAAAAATTAAAGTCCAAATTCAAACTTATTTCCATGGACAAACCTACCCATTCTCTCCTTCTTTCTGTCTTGCTAAGCAGAGTTGCAGTCTATCCTGTTGAAGAAAGCTTGAAGCCACCCTCCACTCCTCCCACTTCCATCTGGTGGCAAAGCCAAATGAAGTCTCCCCCCAAGGATTCTTTTGTGTCCATCCCCCTTTCTTTCTCCACATGCCTAGGTCCTAGTTAACATCTCTGACATTGGATCATGAAGAAAGTCCCCACACATCAATCATTCTGCCTCTATTCTGGCCTTAGATCATTGGAAAAGGGGTAGCATTCTGGAAGAAGGTGTGAGAGAGTTATCACTGCCCTTCCTCCCTCTGTGGTCTTTCTTTTTTACTCTTCCTTCTAAGGCAGCGTTTTAGGTGTTACTTGGTAGGGAAGCAGTTGCCTTTGGGATGAGTATGCTTTTTCTTGGGAGATACATTTTCATTTTGGATGAAGGTAAGGCTGGGGAACTGAAGAAACACAAGTTATTGGGGGTGCCTGGCTGGCTCAGTTGGAAGAACATGTAACTCTTGATCTTTGGGTTGAGTTCAAGCCCCACACTGAGCATAGAGATTACTTAAAAAGAAAAAAGAAGGGTGCCTGGCTGGTTCAGTTGGTTAAGCATCTGACTCTTGATTTTGGCTCAGGTCATGATCTCAAGGTTATGAGATTGAGCCCTGCATTGGCTCCACACTGGGCATGGAGCCTGCTTGAGATTCTTTCTTTCTCCCTCTCCTTCTGCCTCTCTGCCCCATCTGCCCCTCCCTAAAAAAGGAGAACAACAGGTTTTCTGATGCTTTGGCTTATACTCTGAAGAGCCACGAGAGAAGCATGGACAGTGTTAGGTCATCAGCTAGGTCAGGAGGGTTAGAAACCTGACAATGACTGTGGCCAGAAATTGGGCAGGAATGTGATCTGCTCCTCATAGTTTCTTATGTGCTATCTCTCAGGGACCTAACTGCTGTGGAAGATGGCTAGGTGGAGAGCAGATGTAGTCAAGAAAAGGTTAATATTAATTCTAGGACTATGTAACTAGCATTCTAGGTTAGTCAAATTTGACACATTTTTCTAAACTGATATTTATTTTCTTATGACAATTGTTGGACATCTCATTTGTTTACCATATCCAAAATATCTTAAAAAGAAACATACATCAAAACATCAATACAGTGATTTTTTTTTCATGATGGCAGGATAGCAGTGCCTAACATACAGGAGGACTAGAAATAATACACATATATTTATATGTGTACATATACACATCTCTATACACACTTACATATATTTTATATATAATGATAACACAATGGCTTAACAAATTAAGCTGCCCATTTTCACGTAGAAGAAATAAGTTGCCAGTGTATGAATGGATTCCATCGGACCCCTCTGTCAAAAATATAAAAATCAGTCATTTTTGTTTTTACATCTAAAGTTTAGCTTTTTGGGGGCGCTTGGGTGACACAGTTGATTAAATGCCCAACTCTTGGTTTAGGCTCAGGTCATGATCTCAGTGGTGTGGGATTGAGCCCCACATCGGGCTCCACACTCAGTGCAGAGTCTGCTTAAGTGTCTCTCTCTTTCCCTCTCTACTCCTCTCCCCCGCACACTCTCTAAAATAAATACATCTTATTTTAAAAATTATAAGTTCAGCTTTTCTTAAAAATTTTAAAAGATTTATTTATTTATTTGACTGAGATCATAAGTAGGCAGAGAGGCAGGCAGAGAGAGAAGGAGAAGCAGGCTCCCCATTGAGCAGAGAGCCGGATACGGGACTCGATCCCGGGACCCCGAGATCATGACCTGAGACGAAGGCAGAGGCTTAACCCACTGAGCCACCCAGGTGCCAGGTGCCCTCCTTTTTCTTCATTTTCATAGCAATCCATAACCTAAAATCAGTCTAAGGATACCATGAAGATTTAGCGAACTACTAAAACAGGGAAAGGCACACACACACACACACCCCAGAAGAGGTAAAATAATGAAGAAAATGCCAAGAATGGTGATCCTATGGAAAAACCTACATTGCTGATGGGAGTGCACACTGATACAACCCTTTGGACACTCTCATAATCCGTGAAAGCTGACCATGTGCACACCTCTGACCCAGCCACTGCAGCTCCTGGGATCCACTTCCCAGTAAGGCTTCACCAAGAGCATACACTAGGATATTCTTGGATTATGTAGTAACAGGTAATCGCCTAAAACTACTCAAATGTCAACAGTAGAATGCGTCAATTGTGGTATATTCATACAACAAGCTATAACTCAGCAATGATCGATCTGTAGTTACCTGGACATGTGGATGAATCGCACCAACAACGCTGAGTAAGAGAAGCCAGGTGAAACAGACCATGCATGACTCCCTTAAGAGAAAAATACAAGCCCCAGCAAAACGGCTGTTCGCTGCGAGGAGTCTGAATAGTGCTTCATCTTGGTGAGGAGGTTTCTGGGAACCTATAATGTGCTGCCGCCGCAATGCAGGTGCAGGTTACAGGGGTGTGTTGAGGTGGTGAAAACATATGTGCACTTCTCTGTTTGTACGGCAGGGTCTTAATGCTAAAATGCGAAAAGGCAGGCTAGAAGACATGGTAAGGGAAGACGGGAGGAACAGAGGTTTATAATTATCCGGATGTCTGTCACCTGCCAGGGCGTCTGACTTCATGATCCTCCCAGGGAACATGAGGCCGGGGAGCGACGTGCCTGGGAAGTCTTGCCAGCACGAACAGCCTGCACACCAGACTCCACATGCTGGCTTGCCTCCTCTCTCCACTTGAAGTGTTCCTTTTTGGTTTACTCTTACAAGAGGTTTGCCTTGTGCTTTCAGTGTTTTTGACCCGTATGTCAAAGGGCCAGAAAGCATTATGAAGGAAGGAGCTTTTAAAAATGTGTAATAGCACCGGTGTTATACACAACTAACAAATCATGGAACACTACATCAAAAATTTAATGACATACTGGTGGACATGGGGAGTTAGAGAGGAGAAGGGAGTTGGGGGAAATTGGAAGGGGAGGTGAACCATGAGAGATTATGGACTCTGAAAAACAATCTGAGGGGTTTGAAGTGGTGGTGGGGGAGGTTGGGGGAACCAAGTGGTGGGTATTAGAGAGGGCACGGATTGCAGAGAGCACTGGGTGTGGTACAAAAACAATGAATACTGTTATGCTGAAAATAAATAAAAAATAAATTTAAAAAATTAATGACATATAATACGGTGGCTAACAGAACATAATAAATGTGTAATGGTGATTGACATGAGTGTCCCTTTCATACAGAAATCATCCTTCGAAGTTCTTGGCGTCAATCTAGAGCCCAATAAGCACGATCATGGCCTTGTGAAAGATTTTTGTATGTTCCAGCATTGTTGGATATTGTCAACAAGACACTGTGAGAAATGGTAACAGGGATATGGGCTTCACATTCTTCCTGGGAGCTTTTGTTTCACAGCTTCTCAAATGTGGAAAATATGCGAAGTCTTTGATGATGTAGCAGGAGGATCAGGCAAAGAATGACCTGATAAAGGGCACGTGGGTGGCTCAGTCAGTTAAGCAACTGCTCAGGTCATGATCTGGGATGGAGGCCCTGCTCACCGGGGAGTCTGCTTCTCCATCTCCCTCTCCCTCCTCCCCCACCCTGCTCATACTCTCTCAAATAAATAACATCTTTAAAAAAAAAAAAAGAATGACCTGATTAAAAACCAAGGGTAAAAGGTTAAAAATATGACCACATTGTTTGTTTTCAAAGGATTTTCCTGCTGAACTGGTCACACATTTATTGAGTTCCACCTGAAATAGTCTGTGTTGCAGACGGGTGTCCTGTGGGGGGAGCCTGACTATCTCTGCCAAGGGCTTATGTTCTAGGTAGAGAAACACAAAACCATGACAAAATATTGGTGAGATGCTAAAATGGTCAATACCCTATAGCATGATAAGGGGTTGAGGGCAGGGAAGGTCTCTGAGGATGGGACACCTGAAGTGAGACCAGCAATGTAGTGGTGGGTACACATGGATGCTGGTGGGGTGGCAGTGCTTCCGAGAAGGAACTGCAAATACGAATGATACTGGCCCATCCCCGAACATGCAGGAAGGGTGGTGAATGAGGAAGGGATGGAGGGTGCTGAGGACACATGAGTCAGGGAGATGAGAATGGGCTAGAGGCCTCAGAGACCAGAGAATTTATGGAGGAGAGCACCAGAATGAGGCAATGGGGGAAGTCACAGGTATGGGTTTCAGGACGAGGTTTCCATGTTGGTGCAGTTGGTCATGGCTGACCCTACAGATGATCGCATAAGTGAGGGTTGAGGTGTGGGAGGGGAAAAGCCTTCTGGAAGTGAGAAATCAAGAAGCTGAGAGACCAGAGGGTACCACAGGTCATTTACAGGAATGTTGAAGAAATCAGGAATGAAGACAGGGCCAGCACTGGAGAGAAAATGACGCCTACATTCTAGAGTCTTCTACCTGAGGGCAGGGGCCAGAGAGTGAGCAGATGATGGAAAGGAGCAGAAGCTGAGGTTCACTCTAAGGACAAGCCTTCAAAAGAATTATATATATATATATATATTTTTTTTTAGTTGTGGTAAATTTACATAACAAAATTTATCATTTTAACCATTTTTAAGTGTACAGTTCAGTGGCGTTAAGCACACACACACTGCTGTCCAACCATCACCACCATCTGTCTGCAGAATGTTTTCATCTCCAATCTCTGAATTCGTGAAACACTAACTTCCCATCCCCATCTCCCCCAGCTCCTGACAACTGCCATTCTATTTTCTGTCTCTAAAATGATGAGTCGTCTAGGTACCTGGAATAAGTGGGACCACACAGTATTTATCGTTTCACATCTGACTTACTTCACTCAGCATTGCGTCTTCAGGGTTCATCCATGTTGTAGCTCATCTCGGAACTTAAGAGTAGGGTATTTGAGGGAAGAATGTTTTTGAAGTGGCCATAGAGACACCCACTTAACTTCTAAGAATGGAAGTAAGTGGTAGAATTTCAGTGGATAAATGCCTGCAAGTACCAGGGCCGTGGGGGAAAGCACTATCTTCTGAGAGTAGCCAGATTTCAGTGAGAGAAGGAAGAGAAGGGATGTTGAGACACTTGTGAAAACCTGGGGCGTTCTGCTGGCAGACTGATTTCCAGAGAGCATGGTGGGCAGGAGGCTGAGAGGCATCGGATGAAGCCAGATCGTGGAGGTATGCATCCCTGTAGTGTCCAGGATCAGAAGCCAAGTGGGAATACCAGGTTTATTTGGAGAAGTCCTACAAGTCTTGGGCTAGCACTTAAAGAATAATCATTGAAAATAATGACCAATGATGGGCGCCTGGGTGGCTCAGTCAGTTAAATGTCTGCTTTTGGCTCCGGTCATGATCCCAGGGTCCTGGGATCCCAACATTGGGCTCCCTGCTCAATGGGGACCCTGCTTCTCCCTCTGTGCTCTCCCCCACCCTCTCAAATAAATTAAAAAACAATTTAAAAAATAAATTAAAAAAAATGGGCAGTTGATCCAGAATTTCTACAATGGTGTATAGTGATCTGCACCATGAAGGGAAGAGATCATGGGGCATCAAGTCAGAGGGTCTACTTCTACTCTGACCTTTGCCACTTGTGTCGTCTGGACCAAACAACTTCATCCTCCTAAGCCTTCACGTCCTCATCGGGATATCAGCCACCTGGAGACTGGCTCAAAGTCATAAATGAGAGAATGTACATGAAAGGCCTCCGAAGACTACTTAAGTGCTACTCTAATGCCATTATTATTGCAAGTTTAATTATAATTAGTTATAATTATGGTGATTATGGATTATGGTGATGGCTATACACCCTGAATAGAGCAAAAAAATCCATTGAACTGTACACTTTAAATGTGTGAATTGTATGGTATTATGAATTATCTCCCAATATAATATTATTAAAATGCTGTTACTTTATATAGACTGTCACCTGAAACAAATGTAACATGGTTATCAATTACAATTAAAACAATTTTTTTAGATGCCATTTTTCAATTTACTTTAAAGGCAGCATGTTGAGCTGCATGAGTCCAGAAGAGTGGGGACGCTGGCCGCAAGTTCTGTTCTGGCTCTAACGTGGTGACCCTCCATAAGTCATTTGCCTGCGCTGGGCTTCTGGTGGCTGAGTCATTTCTACTTGCTGTGTTGTAAACTTCACGTTCACTGGGCATGGTATTTAATCGGGCATTGTTACTTTTGTTAGCTATGACAAAGGAATTCCATGACTTAGAGCTGAGACACATCAGGGCAAGGAAAGAAAGACACGCAGGGAAGAAGAGTAAGGAGACAACACGTGGCGGGAGGAGCAGCGACACACAAGTAACACAGAGTTGCAAGTGGCGAGGGGGAGAGGGCTGTGGGTGCATGATCCAGCACTGGGGTTGTAGTCGGAGTGTGGACAAGCCACCCGACTCCCAAAGGAAACTCTACATCATGGCCCAGAACTGTGTATAACATCTCATATTTAAACAGATTTTCAAGTCTATATCTGAAAAAGGAAGTGTCATGAAAATACTTTGCCGGGGCACCTGGGTGGCTCAGTCCATTAGGCATCTGCCTTCAGCTCAGGTCATGATTCCTGGGTCCTGGAATTGAGTCTCAAGTCGGACTTCCTGCTCAGCAGGGAGTCTGCTTCTCTCTCTGCCTGGCCCCCTGGTTGCATTCTCTCCGTCTCTTTCTCCCAAATAAGTAAATAAAATCTTAAAAAAAAAAAAAAAAGCAAATACTTCCACAACCATCATGTTATAGTGGGAAATTCAGATGAACATGCCAATCACCTTATACAGACATTTCAGTATGCTCTTGTATATGGGAGTTGGTTGGTACAAAGATCCAGAATGCAAGCTCTTTCCCTGGTTAAAAGCACAAGAAGTGCTCTTCGGCCCAGAGAATGATCATGTTTATAGTCTTTCCTACATGCAACTGTGGAGACATGGTTCTCAAAGTGCATGTGGAGAAACAGACATGAGTAAAGCTTAACTCATTACATTTCAAATTTTATTTGATAGAGAGGATAGTGAGTAAGTGCAGTTAATCCCACATTGGCCCTCACTGTGTTCAATCTGCATATTTCATCTCTTTCCCCGGTTTTGAAATCTAAATACAGTTAAAGCCCAGAGGGTATCATGTATTATGCATGCTTCAATATAGCCCTAGGAGTGTGAACTGAAATTTGATGTGAATTTAAATCCTCTACTGGGACGCCTGGGTGGCTCAGTTGGTTGAGCAGCTGCCTTCAGCTCAGGTCATGATCCCAGCATCCTGGGATCGAGTCCCACATCGGGCTCCTTGCTCGGCAGGGAGCCTGCTTCTCCCTCTGCCTCTGCCTGCCATTCTGTCTGCCTGTGCTCTCTCTCTCTCTCTCTCTCTCTCTCTCTGACAAATAAATAAAATCTTAAAAAAAAAATTAGTATTTAAAAAAAAAATCCTCTATAAACTCACACTTATGAAACTGTCTAAAGTAAGGATGCAACTTCAGAGTGAAGCCAGTTTCTTCTTCGGTTCTGAGGTGATACAAGGAATATGCCCTCCCAGCAAGAAAAGGGATAAAAGCCCTCTTTGCTCTCCTAATTGGCCCCTACTCAGAGGTACACTCTGAATTCCTTTCCATACCAGGACAAGGGTCTGGAAACCTCTGAGATCCTCAGATGCATTTTTGGAGGTGACACCGTTTCCTCAACCCAGAGAGTTCTCCAAATTAACAATGTGGAGGGGGAAATGCAACATAATCACCATCATCCTTGCTCAAGGCCAGCCAGGGAAACTGCAGCTCGGAAGAGGCTGTGTAAGGGGGGGGGGGGGGGGGAGAAAGTGGGGGTAGGTGGGTAGTGAAAGGCTGCAAATCAAGGAAGCATTCCAGCCTCACTGAGGGATAAGACGTCATCAGAGAGCTGGCCTGGAGCACACACTGCCAAGATCTTTTGGCAGTCTCCTGTTACCCTTGCTGTATATGCCCAGAGTAGCCTGGTAGCCACTCTGTCAATGTTGAACTGACCTACCAAGCTTTTGAAAGGCCCCTAGGAAATAATGTTCTTGGTATAACTAAAAGGGGCTGGTGGAACAGATACGGTGCCCTTCTGATGCAATGCAGTAGGCAGTTCAAGCACCACCCATGAAGTGGTCTGGTCAAGTCACAGAACCTAAGCCTCTGCCAGCCTTTGGATATAACATCTAGTTTGCAGAAATTTAGGAAGTAGAGGAACACGTTCAGCGTCATGAGGAAAACGTAAATAAATCTACGATGTAGAGTAATTCCTGGGGCTCTGGATCCAGTTTCTTCCCCAAGTTAGAATGTTAAAAAAAAAGATGGAGAGTAGACGAAGTAGTCAGACAGAAACTAAGGAGAAATGATGTGACACAGTCAGTGTTAGGGACTGAATTGGGTCCCCCTCATTTTTAGGTTGAAGTCTTAATACCCATACTTCAGAATGTGACTGTATTTGGACACAGGGTCTTTAAAAGTGGTGATTACAGTAAAAGGCGGCCAGTGGGGTGGGGCCACAATCCAATCTAACTGGTGTCCTTATAAGCAGCAGAAATTTGGACACAAGAAAGACACTGAAGATATGTGTGCACCCAGAGGAGGAACACGGGAGGGCAAAGAAGCGAGCTGAGTGCTGAGCCAGAGAGACGCCAGGAGAAGCCAAACTTGCCGACACCTTGATCTTGAACGTTTAGCCTTCAAACTGTGAGAAAATAAAGTTCTGTTGTTTAAACCACCCAGTTGGTGGTATTTGGTATGGCAGCTCTAGCAAATGAATAGAGAGGTTAAGTGATGCTAAAATCGTATTAACTTTGTTGGGTATGACAAAGGCATTGCTACTATTACATGGAAATTATGTTTTAAATGTGCTTATTATAAGGTTATTAGATTTCTTAAAAGTAACATTTTTATTTTAACTGTCCTTAGTAAATAACATTTGTAATGAAGCTTCCTATCATTGTCCCAAAGCAATTAGTTAGAACTATGGAAACTCTAATGGACAAGGCCTCCTTCTTTGATCACAAGCAAGAGTAAGCCCTCACCCAGGGCTGCAGAAGCCCCCCACCACTCTGGTCCAGTCTACTGGGGTTCTCCTAATCTGCTCTGTTTATCTGGCCACAGATCTTACAGACATTAGGCCTGAATGATTATTTGTTAGTTGACGAACTAATTTTCCACCAATTAGAGCAGATGGGTAGTGAAATGTGTTAATGTACATGCAAATTAAGGATAATAAAAGTGCAGAAAATCTGTGTTCCTAAGTAACCAGCTAGATTTCTGTACTCCTTACAGGTCTGTCTGGGCAAATTTTTTGCTATGTTTCTTTTTACAAATTCTACCTTCCCACATAGAAAATTCTCCATGATCCCTTAGAAGCATCGGGTCCTCAAACTTTGCCTTATGTCCATTATTAGATGTTTCCATCCTGTGATGATACCAAGTTTCCATCCCATTTAAACTTTTTAGATTGTAAGTGATTTGACTTTCTGAAAGCCTCGAGCATCAGAGTTATAAACACAGCCTTTGTGCATAGTATTTCCCTCTGGCCCTTCTTCCTTAGTACTTTTGGGGCTTGCTAAATGTCCTGAAGTTTTCCTGTTCATAGGAAAATGCTGAATATTAAGATGGTGGATACCAAAAGGAACCTTAAGTTAGATCCTCTGACTTCATTTCCTATCGGAGATTGTCTTTCCTTGAAGTTTTGGTCTTGTCTTTCTGAAATTTTTTAAAGAGTGAACAGTTTTTCTAAGAAAAAACATTGCTAAGTGTTTGAACGTCATATTTACTTTCATATAGACTGTTTCCTACAAAAATGCAGTAATACTTCACACTTATATTTAGGTTATAGATGAGAGGGAAGCAAAACTTTTCTGTAAAGGACCAGAGAGTCAGTACTATAGTCTTTGCAGGCCATATGGTCTCTATAGCAACATCTCAGCTCTGCCTCTATTGGTGTAAAAGCAGTCACAGACATCCTGTCACTGAATGAATGTAGCTGTGTTCCAATGACACTTTATGGACATTGAAATTCAAATTTCATAACATTTTCGTATGTCATGAAATATTCTTTTCCTTTTGATTTTTCCCCCCAACAATTAAAAAATGTAAATATTGAGCTTCTCAGTTGGTGACCACATCTAGATGCTAGGAGAGCAGTGTCCCCACAGAGCGCACGGAAGCTCCATGTCCCTCCCCCATGCCTTTCCCTCAGCATCTCTTCCACTGGGCTGTGGCTGACTTACTGACCTCCCCCGTGCAAGAAGGAATGCTGCTAGCACACTGCCTTTCGATTTGAACTAGAATTCTTCCCTGAGTCCCCAACATGCCAGCCCTAGCCTATCAAGACTTTGGTTGAGCCAAGTTTCCACAATCCTGTGAGCCAATTCCTCAAAATAAATTTTTCTCTCTCTCTCCCTCTCTCTACACACACACACACACACACACACACACACACACAGAGTAATTTTTAAAAAATGTAATAACCATTTTTGGTGTGCAGGTCATACAAAGCCAGGCAGCAGTCTGGAAGTGGCCCAGGCAACCTAGTTTGTTAACCTCTGTAGTAAATACATAGAAAATCTCAGTAGATTGTTTATAGTTTTAGAAAAGAAAGTGCAGATTCTAGGACAGTAATATCCCATTGATTATGCCAAAGAATCTGCCACCAGAACCTCATGAGAATTTAGTACACAGGACAACAAGCCACATTTCATAAAGAGCCTAACAAATTCTCATTTCTGCCTCCAGCCCAGACCAACCCCTTCATTTCAAAACACATCAAACCAGCATCTACTCACCACCACAGCTGGAGCTTTTGTGGACATGAAAGAGTTTAGGGTTTAGAGTGAGTCCGGAGTCCCCTCTTCTGCTCCGTGTGTTTCCTCTGCAATCTTCTCCCAGTCCATACATGGTGCCCCTGTCTACCCGCATCTGAGCAATCACCTTGATTCCTCTCTCTGCTGCTCAATCACTGGCAAGCTTGCCACTCTGGACTGGACGTCGGGTCTACCCGCTTCGCTCCCAAGTCCACTGCCTGCCCAGCCCAGGTGGGCACCGTCTTTTGCACGGACCGCTACAGTGAGCTCTAATCTCCTTGCACTTTATTACCCACAGATTTTCCAAGACAGTGGCAAGAGTTGAGTAGTTGCAATAAAGACCACGTGACCCGTAAACCCTAAAATATTTACCGATTAAATACAGTCCACATTTTGTGAGTTCCTTTCCGTGGCCTTCAGTGACAATCTACGACACCAGAAGAAAATCTGAACTCTATCAGAGCCTACTTTTTCTAAATATGGCTTCCAAATAATGCAGTTTCTCCTTTATCTATATGAGCAAAGGTAGTAGTCATCACAACTTACATTTAATTTGTGAAATGATTCTGTGGATATTTCAAGATCCCCTTTTATCCATGGGAAACTCAGGCTCACAGAGCTTGTGTGATATGCCCAACTCCCCAAAATCAGCCCCCAAACAGACTTGAATATAGATCATTCGGCTCTAGGCTCAGGTCCATCCCACCACCCCACAGGGCCTTGCTCTTGATACCATAGCTGTGCACGGGCCACAGTTAGACAGGTTTGGGTTATTTTTGGATACCCTTCTGTAAATGCCTCTGGAGTCCTTTTTCTAGCAGGGCTGCTTCTGATTAGAATGGAAACTCCAATGTACTACCTTGGTTCCATGCTCCCTTACTGTTCCCAAGACAGACTCTGGGGGCTGAGCTGATGGAATGTTTTTGTCTGCTGTTCCCAGGGTATATGTGGGAGAATCTCTGGTCCTCAAGGTTCTGGTTTTCTACAGTTTGTGCCAGAATAGCTACTGAAGTTGAGGTTCCCATCCCCCCTTGGCATAAAATGTTAATTAGCTAGATATTTAGAACAAACATCTCAAACTGAAAAAATTTCAAGTAACTGAAATGTTTAATGGTTATGCATTTTGGCCTCCCTGTAGTACCACAGCTACTTGACAATCTTTTTGTGAGACAATATAAGGTGGTTAGATACAGAGATCCAGAAATAAAACCCCCATCTTAAGGGATACATTAAAAGGCTCACAGAGCATCTGACTCTTGATTTTGGCTCAAATCTTGATCTCAGAGTCCTGGGATCAAGCACTGTGTCATTGGGCTCAATGACTCAGTGGGGAGTCTGCTTGAGCATTTTTCTCTCTCCCTCTGCCCCTTTTCTCCTCTCGTGCGTTCTGTTTCTCTAAAATAAGTAAATCTTAAAAAAAAAAAGTTAATAGATGACTAGTTTTTTTTTTTTTAAAGGTTTTATTTATTTATTTGAGATAAAGAAAGAGAACAGGATCAGGAGAGCAGAGGGAGAGATAGAAGCAGGCTCTTGGCTAAGGAGGGAGCTAGACGTGGGGATCAGGTCACAAGATCATGACATGGCATCATGACCTGACCCAAGGGAAGGCACTTAACTGACAGAACCACCCAGGCACCCTGACAACCAGTTTCCATTAAGAAAACATAATCTCTGTATATGTAGCTCCTAATTCTTAAAATACATATGATATATTTTAAATAAATGTATGCTCTATCTAAATTAGTATTTATAGTTTTTTGGGGGGTAGAGGGAGAGAGAGAGAATCTTAAGTGGGATGTGGGGCTTGATTTCATGACCCTGAGATTATGACCTGAGCCAAAATCAAGAGTTGGGACGCTGAACTGACTGAGCCACCTAGGTGCCCCATAAATTAGTATTTATAGTTTTAATACATTCATGATTTTGAATACATCATTGAAAGTAAGGAAAAGAAATAAACACTTTTTCTCATTTATGACATTTGTTTAATATGCCCAGGTGAGTTTTTCACTTTCTTAGAGTTTGCAAAATTATACCTTTTTCATACTTCTTTGCATCCTCTCTTTCACCCTCTTTTGGCCCAAATTTATTCAACATCATCTGGTCATAATGTTCAGATGTTTTTGTTACTAAGTACTTCATTTCACCAAAAGAATAGCACAGTCTAATTAGTCATTTAAAGGGCCAGAAGTAATTTAACTTCTCCAACAAAGCCATAACTCTCATAGGAATTTGATAAATTCCAGTTTGTTGCATAACCAGATCCTACAATTCTTGTGCCTTGACTTAAATCTGCCCACAAACTGTAAGGAGTACAGTCTCCCTAGAATTTGGAGGTCAGACCAGTGAAGCCCAGCCTCACGATGCTGAGGAACTAAAGGCTGAGGTACATCTGTGGCCTTGGGGACACAGATCGGAGGTGCTGTCCTGCTCTCTCAGGTCAGGAGAGGCCTGTGTATCCCAGAACCAACCTTCCTGCCTCTAAGACTACTTTTCTCACCTTCTATTTAGAGCAGAATCTAATTGTTTCCATATACTAGTGGTCTTTTTTTAATTTAATTTTTTATTTGAGAGAGAGAGTGAGCAAGCAAGCACACAGAGTGAGGGGTGCGGAAGGAGAGCAGACTCCCCACTGAGCAGGGCTTGATCCCGGGATCCTGAGATCATGAACTGAACTGAAGGCAGACATTTAAATCGCTTAATCAACGAAGCCACCCAGGCACCCCTAGTGCAGTCTTTTAAAAAAGAAACAAACGGGTAAGTCAAAATAAAACTGGGACTTGAAACAGAAAATTTTAATATGAATATTAGTTATATTTGATTGAAGCATTCATGGAGAGAATGTTAAAATTATTCCTAGCCAACACACAGATTCTCCTCTGCAAAAATGAACCAGCTGTCCCTTCCAGGGAATGCTGGTAGACTTTTTAAAGTATTTCCTAGTACTGTTTTCTTATTGGCAACATCTTGTAATAAACCATACTGGTATGACACCAAGTAGTCAGTTGTGGACTTTACTGAGAGCAAACTATTTCGAATATAATTCTTTCTGTTACTAAATTTTATTTATTTTGTGGTCTATAAAACACAAAAATTTTAGAAAAATATGAATTCATAGATGTATTAAGTAATATTTTCATAGGTATTAAGTCATAGGTGTAGGCTTTTTATATATTTAAAAAAAAAACCCTTTTCAGAACCCTGTTTGAATGGTAAAAATCTTAGTATCTGTACCAGATAAAAATATATCAAAATATAAGTGTTGAAAATAAAATTATACATGTTCAGGGGCCTAAAATAATGATGGATACATATTAGAGGAATAATGATAATAGGTCCCATTTACTAAATGCTCTCCTGAAACTTCTGCTGCACATTTCTTATTATAAAGTAAGTGTAATTACTCCTATTATACATATTCAGAATTGGAGGCTCAGAAAACTAAGTGAGTAAAATAAAAATTCAAGCTCAGTTTTCTTTCATCCCAATGCTCGTGTTTTTTACACTATGTAACTGCAATGCGAAGCATAAAGAGTTGCAAGGATCATAACATACTTCTTTTCCTTCTAACATTTTTAAACTCATAAAACATACAGTACACTTTACAGTTGTAAATGGCAAGGTTTTTTTTAAATGGCAAGATTTTTAATGTTAGTTTTCTCAGTATTATTGGAAACAAGTGATTTAATAGAAAGATGAAAATATGATCCAAAGATAGAAGAAGAAGAAAGAAAAGAAAAAAGAAAGAAAGAAAAGAAACTTAATTCAGGAAAAATATCTTTAAGAAAAAAGACAACAGATCAGGGCAGACCACAGTTCCTTTGCACCAACCAAAAAAGTCAGAAAAATAACTAGAATCACATTTCTAAAGACATCAAAGAGCTATGGAAGCAGAAAGATTAAATTAAAATTTCTGAGAGGCACAGCTCTTCAAAAGTAAGAAGTCTGTCATCAGGTGTTTTTTTCCCCTTGAGGGCATTTGCTGACTCTAGGCTTGGGTTGAGAATATAAAGGGACTCCATAACTCATGTGGGACAGCCAGTCCCCATGTGTAACAAGACCATTCTCAAACACATAACTGGCCTCCTCCAGGCTTTTACCAGATGTGGAAGCCACCTGGGTAAGGTGGGTGCAGAAAGCAAGCTCCAAACTTCTGAAGGGGACACCGAGTGTCTCAGTTTTTCAAGATGGAGGAAATAGAAACCCACTAGGCTCTAACTCTGAAGCCCAGGAGAAAACACTTGAGGAATGGGAAAAAGCCAGAGGTTGCCTATTTCTTATTAAAATTGCAACTGGCCCCAATCTTTTCAATACCTGTTAGTACTGAAGTGGACAGCTTCTCACCCTCACACAGGAAACCCCTCCAAGGGAGAGTCCTTGCTGGGGAACCATATTATCTGAACAAACACAGTTTCTTTATATACAATGTGTACATACAATAAATGTCAGGAGGTATGTGAAGAGACAGAAAAATATGACAGAAGAAACAAATAATAGATACAGATTCACAAACAATATCAATATTGGATTTAGTAGATAAGAACTTGATGCATAAAACTGATGAAAAGATGAAGAATTTCATCAGAGAATTTAAATGTATTAAAAAGAATCAAATAGACATAATACATTGTGAACAAAACACTTTCTGAAATTAACAGCTCTCTAGATGGCTTGATGGAAGCCTAGGCACAGCAGAAGACAGGTTAAATAAAATAATACACAGGTCAAAAGAAAGTATTGAAGGGAAGAAGAGAGAGAGAGACCAAGCAAAAAGATAAAACAGAGCATAGAATAAGAGACACAAGGGAAGAAAGGCCAAATCTAACATATGTAGAACTTTTTTAATTAAATATTTTATTTCTTATTTGACAGAGAGAGAGAGAGACAGCGAGAGCAGGAACACAAGAATGGGGAGTAGGAGAGGGAGAAGCAGGCTTCCTGCAGAGCAGGGAGCCCCATGTGGGGTTCAATCCTAAACAACTAAGCCACCCTGGTACCCCTGAAGAATTTGAGTCCCAGAAGCAGGAGAGAAAGAGAGAAAATGGGCAAGAAGTTGTTGAGTGAACATTTCCCAAAACTGATGAATGATATCAATCTACAGTTAAAAAAACTCAGTGCATTGAAAGCAGGACAGATGCAAAACCACACAATTTGTGGCAAGTCAAAAACAAAGAGAAGAATTTTAAATCAATTAGAGGAAAAGCTGTATTACCTTCAGGACTTTTCCACAGAACCTACAGAAGTCAGAAGACAACGTTTTGAGAACATAAAGGCAAGGCACAGACTGGGATGTGCAATAATACGGACACATGCACATTTTTGACAATAACTTATATCCAGAATATACAAAGAACTCTCATGAATGAAAAAGAAGACAAATACCACAATGGAAAAAGATGAAGAAGCCAACAAAAAGAAAAGAAGCCAACAAAAAGATGCTCGACATCATTAGCAATTAGAGAAATAGAATTTTTAAAAAGATTAAAAAAAAAAAGATTTAAAAAAAAATTTAACAGAGGGAATGGGAGAGGGAGAAGCAGGCTTCCCACTGAGCACAGGGCCCAATGTAGGACTTGATTCCAGACTCCTGGGATCATGACCTGAGCCGAAGGCAGACACTTAACCAAAGGAGCCACCCAAGCAACCTAAAAAAAACAACCAAACAAACAAAAAAACAAACCTAAAACCATAATGAATTAGCAAAACACTGCCACCAGAATGACTAAAACTAAATAGGTGGACAATGGTAAGTGTTGGTGAGGTCACAAAGCAATATATTACTGGTCGGGTTGTAAATTAGTTTGGAGTGTAAAAACAGTTTGAAAAACAGTATCTCCTAAAGCTAAACATATTTACCCAGCAATTTCACTCCTGGGCTTCCAACAGAAATAAGGCTTATGTTTGTCAAAAGACTTGAATAAGAATACTAATATTAGCATTATTCATAATAGCCCCATACTAGAAACAATTCAAATATCCTTCAACAGAAGGAATAGATAAATAAAACAGATGAAATAGACAAGTAACTGTACTGTGTTAACACAAAGTAACAATGCACAGCACTGAAACATCACAATACACAAAACAACAAGAGAATCTCTAAAAAATAACGCTGAGCTAAAGAACCAGATGCAAAGAATTTGTACTATATAATTCCTAAGAAAAGGCCCAGCTAATACAGGTGACCCTTGAACAATATTGGGGGTTGAGCTGCTGGCTGTCCCCATACAGCTGAAAATTTGCCTATAACTTTCAACTGCCCGCAAACTTAACTATAGAGCTTACCGTTGCCTGGATGCCTTACTGATAACATAAACAGTTGGTTAATGCACATTTTATGTTACATGTATTATACACTGTATTCTTATAATAAAGTAAGCTAGAGAAAATAAAATGTTATTAAAAAATCAGAAGGAAAATTCTTCTATAGTAGTGTAATACATAAAAAAATAAAATCCATGTATAAGCTGACCCAAGCAGTTCAAACCTGTTTTTCAGGGTCAACTGTATATAGTTTGAAAACTTATGAGAGTGGTTATCTGTGGGAGTAATGACTGGGAGAAAGAAAGAGGGGGTCTTATGGATATGAGCTGAAATTATCTGATATCTTGATCTAGAGCAGTGGTGAGTGATCTTGCCCCCCAGGAAACATTTGGCAATGTCTGGAGACATGTTTTGTTGTCACATCTAGGAAAGGGTGCTACTGGCATCTAGGGACAGGGATGCTGCTAAACATCCTACAATGCACAGGACAGTCTCCCAAATAGGCAGGTATTTAGTTCATAATGTCAATAATGTTGAGGTTGAGAAATGCTCATCTAGATGATAGGAAGTTACACGGGGCTATACTCATGTAAGGTTGATTAAGTTGTATATTGAAGATGTGTACATTTTACTATTTAAGTTATAACTCAAATAAAGAAGGGTAAAAGTAATAACATCACAAAAGTACTTATAACTCCGCCCTGAAATTTAACAAACTTATATAGAAACTCTGTTGCAGTTTTATGTGTAAGTCTAATTCATTAGCATCCTAATGACCTGAATTTGCCAGGAATTACACAAGTTAGGAAGAATGGAACCCTTTAGTTCTCATCCCCATTAAATGTCAAGAAGTATCTATACTTCCCGGTGTAGCAAGAAGATGTATGAATTAGTAACTGGGTTATTTGCTAGGAAAGGATATTTGTATAAACACAATAAAGGTGTATGTAAATTCCACATGTCTGGGATTTTCTTGGAGCCATTCTGCTGAACTGGCTTGGGAGATCGCTGCAAAGCTGCTCTCTACTTAATGCCCTGTATTTCTGTCCAGAAGATACAGAAAAATATATGTGTACTTTTAAGCAACAGTTTAACCTTTGTTCCCAAGATAATAACATTTTGCCACTAATTACCAATAATTAAGAAATCTACTAGTCCTTTACATGTCGTTCCTACTCCACCCTGAGATGTCAATTTTGTTGGCAAAGGTGGGGTAAGGTATACGTTGCATCATTCCTTCCACTGTCTTGCATAAAAGCCAACAGCTGTTTATGTTGATCTAACCATGCAACCCAAAAAGTGCTGGAATAGCACCACAAGCCCGTGTTCCAGCTCCTGGGCAAATACTGTTCAGTTAGTGTTAGGGGTGATAGGCACCTAAGGAGCCAAATGGGAGAACGAAGTGTACTCCTGTACCTCCTGTACCTCACTGTGGGGTTGACCTGCAGTGCAGATGTACAACCCAGGACCGCAGGAAGCCAAACTGCTAAGTAACTGCATGTTAGTACACTAACATGTACTCTAAAAGGATTTTACAATTTGGAGTAAAATTAAGTAGTAAGTAGAAATCAAGCACACCCAAACCAGAATAGTTAGTTGACTTTAAGAAGTAACTGAAGTGAAATATGCCTACGAGGCAATAGCGCTTATTACTCCTATTTCACAAATGATTCCCCATGCAAATAGCTAGAAACTAATAATCGGGATTAGAATAAGAGCAATTTATTCTATGAATCCATCATCATGTAATATTCCCTTGTACTCTTGGTCACATCAAACTTTATTATGAATGGCCGCCACGGAAGCCCATTCAATCGTATTATGAACTGACTCATCCAATGCAGTGTTGTCTAGATTCTTGAGCTGCTCAAGGTAAAATTCAGAGACCATCTCAAGTAGGTGCCGGGTAGTCAGTGACTCATGCTTCTTGTGTTAAATGCTAAGCTCTGACTCAGAGTGAACCCTGTTAGCTGCTGACTGATACTATACGTATTTGACGAGAAGCAGCTCACACCATGACTCACCTGGTGGTACACTGGAAACCAATCTGAAATATTCCCAATTGGACAGTGATTCACATTCTAATCATACTGGGACTTGACTTAACACATGTGGTTTCAAAACCTGATTCTGTTAAACTGGCTTGGGAGATTGCTACAGAGTCACTCCCTACTTAATGCCCTGTATTTCTGCCTAAAAACATGTGGTAGGTATACAGAGGTGCAAAGTCAAGGGTAAGATATCCCAGTTCATGCACCGGAGAGAACCATGGTTTCCTTCCTCAAGGAGGCAAGCACCATTCCTACAAGTGCTTTCTTTGAAGGACACATCGTTCCTATAATCCTAACTAACTTTGTAAGGCTAGATGCTTACTTGAAAGGCTCTGCCATACAATTCCTAAACTGCTCGTGTGTGAGAGCTCGACCTTGAAAAAACCTGCTGCACCTCTCTGTGGAAGGTGAATGTCATTATACATGCATTAAACATGCAGTAATGAAAGAACTGCAGGATTTTAGGAATGGATATTCAAGTGCCTGGAGAGGAAACCATTATTTACCAAGCCACTGCCTTGGAATAAGCAAGCTTCCCCCACTTCACTCTTGCTTGTCCACAAAATCTGGAATAATAAAATCTCCTTTTATGTAAATTTGAAGGCCTTTCCTAAAAAGCGCTCTTAAGTCAGCAGGAAGGAAATTTTCAGAATTTAAGAAAAGCTCAAAAGTGATTTCTAAGGAAAAACTGCTACAAGGTATTAACAGAATATGCAACCAAATGCGTACTCCAGCGGGACCCTGAATTCTAGTGCTGGCTCTGCCTCTGGCTTGATCTGTGACCTTAGCCTAGTAAGTTTTGTAGTTCTACCTTCTGCTGTGCTGGACCATGATGAAGCTGTGGGACAGTAGCCAAATTATTGTCCCGTCTTTCTCGTGTTGTATATAACACATGCTTGTATATTTTCCCTTATGTAATGACTTCCAGTTTCCTATTTGTTACAGGTTCACAAACCTGTAGTAAACAGGAACACATCAGCGTGGTGCATAAGAGCCTTAGGTGGCCAGTCAGAAGACTTAACTCTAATCCTATTTGGAGCCCTACTTACCTAGAGATCTCCAGTAGGGACCTCTACCCTCTCTGAGTGTTTTCTCAGCTGTAAAGTGAAGGAATCTGAGTTTTATTATTCTATGTAGTTCTTTCTTTATTTTTTGAAGTGATCTCTGTGCCTGTTGTGGGGCTTGAACTCACAATCCAGAGATCAAGGGTCTGAACCAGCAGGCACCCCTATCTTTCTATGTTCTTGATATTATAAGAGTATTTTGGCTAAAATGTTTACAATCATCTTAGAGAAGTTAGCATTTCTAGCTTGCAAGGTATGTTTCCAGATTCTCTTAAATACAAACTGACCTGGTGCAATATTTTAATGGAGACCTTGGAATTTCTGTATATACCATGACCTAGTGTGTATTTTTTATGCACATCATTTAACAAAATGAAACATTTTTTGAAGGTTAAAGATAATTTTCAAAAATGCTGTTTGAAAAGTGTATATAAGTATTTCATAACTATTTGAAATAAAGAGTCCAGATGGTATACAAATGCACTATATTTAAAATTTACATATCAACATGGATGGTGATGGACATCTTCTACTTTGATATACATACGCTTTATAGCATATCCAAAAAGATGCATTTTGTTCCTGATCTTATTATACAGTATTTTGAAAGCTACTTAGCCAATTTTGCATAAACACAACAATAGTAACACTAGCTCTTGTTTGGTATGTGACAGAGCTCTACAGTATTAATTTACTGAAAGCTGGAAGCTACCCAGTAAAGTAGGTACAGGTACTTTTTCTTATCCTCATTTTACAGATGATAAAGAAAAGGCACCAAAATGTTAAGTCACTTCCAGAAGTCACACAGCTAGGCTGGGATTTGAATCCAGACAGTTACAGAACTTGGATTCTGACTTATCAGGCAATACTGCTCCTCATATGCATTACTGATACACGAGACAGAAGATGTTATTTAATGAGTAGAAAGTACATAGGATGAGGCCCAGTAGAGGTTATGAGCAAAAATTAGGTTATGAACAAAACCAAGCATTTACAGATGGAGTCCTTTCATTACACATGTCCTTGCCAAGTCTAGGGACGAAATCACTTTTTTGAACTCGGACACTTGTTTAGTCCATTCCATAATCTGCAATCACTAGAAGAAAAATGAAGCCAAGCGACGCTGGGGCCCAGTGCCCCGGATGAGGAGGTCAGACCCAAGAGGGATGACCGGGGATTGGGGCAGGAAACTCCCTGCTCTCCCCAGTCTAGAGGCGTGAAGGAGCTCAGGGCCGAGTGACTACTTTTGCAAGGCGGTGAACCAGAGGAGTCCCGCCCTCACCGCCCGCACTTGCCAGGTTTGGGACGTCCTGGGAACTCCAGCTAGGCCGCCCCGTAGGCAAAGATGTGGTCCGAAAGAGCCCTGGGCCTCCGCCAGATTCAGAGAAAGAAAAGAAGGGAGGAGAGAGTTCCCCTCTGGCGCTTTCCTTCTTCTGGATAGAAAATGCATTCACTTTCACCCCTGTAACTGTCCGCTGCTGGCCGCGAGGGAGCCGCAGCAGCACCCCGGGCTCCCAGTCCGTGCCCGCGTCCCGGGCCTCGAGCACGCTCCGCCGCCGCATCCCGCCGCGGGGGTCTTGCAGGGCCCTGGCCGCTCGCCCGGATTTTCCTCCGAAACTGGCGAGTTCCACTCCTGCCTCGGAGCGCGGTCTCCTGCAGTCCCTTCCCCGCCCACTCACCACCCACGCCTGGGGGCAGGCAGTAAAACCGAGACTCCCCAGTGCCCACCGTTTTCAGCTCACTCCCCCAGACGCCGAGCACAGAGACCCCGCCCGCAAACGCCCACCAGCCCAGCACGCGCCTAGGCCCTAACCCCGCCTCCTCCCCACCGCGGGGGGGGAGGGGAATCGCCACGCGCACCCACCCTAAAAGGTCCTACCGTTCCGTCCCGCGGGCGCGACGTCCCTCCTAGGACCCCGCGCGCCCACGCCCCCTTCCAGTCTCCGCCGCCTGGCTGCCGCGACACGTTCCAACTACCCAGCGCCCCTCGGAGAGAGCGGAAGATTCGACCGCCTGGGTTTGTTCAAGAAAAACACCCGCGGCGCCTGCACCGTAACCGCCTTGTCCGAGGGTGCGCGGACAGTTCAGTCCAGCTGGTTTTCAAGAGCGTGAATGCGGACACCCAGTCAGACCCTCCAGGGTGCAAGTGCAGGTGCTCCCCCGTGCCCCGCCTGAGTCGCGCTTTTCTTAAAGCGAGGTTCTGTGATTCAGGGAGTGTCTCCTCTTCCGTCCTCCCTGCGCTCAAACTGTCTCGGGCGCCCGGCCCGGTGAGAATGCCGACGTTTCCACAGCCCGGAGGGCCCCAAATCTACTTGGGGGGGTTCAGTACGTATTTTAGTCTTTAAGGGCTACCCACTCACTGACCCAGGCCACAGAGGTCGAATCGCGCGCACGCCCCGCTGGACCCGGCAGAAACTGATCCTGCTGGCTGGGACCCTCCTTGAGACCCAGTCACACCCGAAGCCCATACACCCCTAAAATACACACTGACTGACCTACCCGGCAGGACCCGTGGATGAGCAGACTTCTGCCATCGCGGCAACGACCACAGCTCCAGGTCCAGCCCTGCGTGAGCGTCCCGCTTGGCCCCGGTCACTTCCCAGCCCGACGCCTTAGAGTGAGACCGAGAAGGGGAAAAGCGTTTGAAGATGCGGGGTACTCACGATTTCACCGTCCGCCGGGCGAGCGGGAGGGGAAGCTCGGGCCAGCTCGCCTCCGTCGGCCGTGCGCATGCGTTTCGCGTGTGCCTTTTTTCTTTTTCTTTTTTTTTTAATTACAGTACCAACTGGTGGCCTTACTACGCCCGCGATTGCTTTCCCTGGTTTTCCTTTTCTTCTGGCTCTCGGTCTTTCCTCTCACCTTCTTCTCCCTCTATCACGCTCCTTCAGCTAACCCTCCTCCCCGCCCCCTCACTCCCGCCTCCCCAGCCGGGCTATCCCGGTCTCGCCTCGCTCTTGCGGCGGCGCGCTCCACTGCGGCGGGGGCTGGGGGGAGCCCGGCTCCAAGCTGGACCCCGCAGCAGGACTGTAGCCCCCTTCTCCAGTCCGGAATTAGGCAGAATCCAGAGTGTGGGCATCAAGCCAGGCGAGGGTGAAGAGAGTCTGCAAGACCCCCTCTGCACTCCCTCCCTTCGGCGCGCGGGGGCTGAGCGAGACTCGGCTGTGCGGGAATGCGTGCTCAGACCTTGTGAATGAAGGGGGGCGGTGGGAGGTGCAAGTGTGAGTGTGCCGGGCGGGGGGGGGGGGGCGCCGCACGCGGAGGGCGTGCTCTAGCCCTGGAGAGTCACGCCACGGACTACCCCGCATCTGGAGGGCAGCCTCCTACCATGTCTCTTTCTCCGGTTGCTACTCCGAGAGCTGCACCCGTCCCACCCCGGTACGCTTTCTGCTGGTCCCTCACTGGAAAGGAGTTCCACGCCCTCTTCCTGCTGCCGGAGCCGGAGGCCCCACCAGGTCGGGGGGTGGGGGTAGGGGTGGGAGGGTTGGCTAATTCCGGATTTCGGATCCCGCTGAGACTTTTGGCAGCTGCCCTCCGTCCCCAGAGGCTCCGAAGTGCAGGGGTAAAGAGAGGGAAAAACGCTGCCTCCCAGCTCCGCGGGCACAGAGCACTGCGTGTCCCTATAGACCCCGCCGTGTACCCTCGAGAGCAAGACTCAAACCGACCGCCTGAGCCCGGCGCGGGAGCTTAGAGGGCTAAACTGAAGCTGGAAGCTGACCTGACACAAAAATAACATCACGTCATTTCCTCCCAGGCCTCCAGAGCCTGCAGACGCTGAGAGGGCATGGGAGTGGGAGCGCGAGGAGGGGGCGGTGGCGCGTCGAGGGGGAGGCTTGTAAGAAGGGGGTTGAACTACACCATTGGGAACCAGAGTTTGAGAAGCAGACTCAGGAAGGGCGAGGACTCCCTCCCGCTCCCACAGTTTCCATTGACACTGGAAGGAAATGGTCCAGGAAAAAGTAGCTTCGAGGGTCTCCTGCGGAAAGGGGGTGTGAGGCGAGGCGCTGGCGCCTTTTCCTTGAACTAGCTGTAGCCTCTCTTGCCCTTCCCACCAAAACTCTCTGCCCTTTCCCCTGCCCCCTTCCGCCCTAGCCTCTGCGGGCTGGCGCCCTGCTGGCCTGGCATGGAGTGGGTCAGTCGAGGTTAGGGAAGAGCAGGGGATGCTGGTGCCTGGGTGAGGCGGGGGGTGGGGGGGGTGGGGGGTTTTGGAGACAACTATACTTACGGGCATGGGCGAGCTCTGCCCAGCGCAGGCGTCCTCTTCTCTGGGCGGGCGTCCCCCTGGGGGTCGGCTGGGCAGTGTCAGAACTGACCCCAGAAGGAGCAAGAGGCGGCCCGGTCGCTCCCCGTACCCCCGTGAGAGCCCAGCTGGTAGGGAGAAAGCGAGAAGCCGTAGGGAGAAGTCCGGGCGCCACTGGGGACCCCCAGGAGGGAGTCGCCGGAGAAGATGAGAGAAGCATCGCGCGAGGCCAGAGAGCTTGCTAAAAAGGAGACCGAGCAGCTTCGGGGCAGCGGGCGAGTCTGGGAGCTGTGCAGGGCCGGCGGCAGGAAGGGCAGGAGGTAAGGGGAGAGAAACAAAAGCAACACACCATTACTGTTGGGTCTAGCTACAGACTGAAGAAAATGTGTATTTAGTATCATTTACTGCAGCATTTTGAGGCTGTACTTTGGGGGTGCAAGAGAAGGTAGGTGAGAGCAAAAGGAAAGGCCTTTGGTTGGGTTCTCCTCTCCTTTCTCTCCTTTACCCTCTTCTCCTCTCCCCCTTTCTAACTCTGCACTCATTGTGGTTTTTGGACCAGCAGCTTCAATGACAACCAGGAGCTTGTTAGAAATACAGAATCTGGGACCCGATCCTGAACTTTAGCGTCAGAATCTGAATGTTAATATTCCCAGGGAGTTCAAATGCACCTTAAATGTGAGATGCAGTATATAAAAGTATCTGTAGTCATCCTTCTTAGGATTTTCTAGTGAATGAACATCTAGTTCACTTTTGCAACTCTTGCTCTTCTCCCGCTTTCCCTCTGGACCTTCCCCACCCCCTAAAGTGCCTAGAGCTCTCCCTGCCAAGTCACTGAAGTTGGACTTGGTTACTAGGTTCCAGTGTGGGAAGTGCTTAGGAGAGAATCGATTAGTGTCAGAAGACTGAGCAATCCCAGACGTAGGCTGGGTGGAAGAAGGGACTGGCTGATTTGACCTGGGTTGTGCTGGTTGGTGTGGGTGGGTTTCCAGGACTGTGTTGGGTCTCATGAGTGTGCACTATGCAGGGCCCCTTTCTGCACTCTGTGTGTCCATCTTATTCTCAGGAACACAGGGCTTTACACCTTCCACTTGTTGTTTAGGATATCTAAACTGCCAGTGTAAAGGTAAAATCATTATTATTTTCTTTGAAAGTAGAGGGAAGCATTAATTTAAAAGTCAGAAGCCCGGGGTTCTAGGCTGAGCCTTGCAACTAACTCCACAACTAACCTTGGGAAAGTCTCTTTATTCTTTTAATTTATCTGCTTCATTTATAGAGTAAAGGGATTGAACTCAGTGGCTTCTTAAGGTCACCTGCTTTGTCAGGCTCTCATTTTTGAGCTCTTAGAGCTTCTTGGTCCACTAACCTTCAGAGAAGCTACAATTCAGAACCTAACTCAGCCAATCCAAACAGCTCCCTCAAGTAAAACAAAAAGACAATTTAATCTGTTTGTGAAAAACAAGAGTGGCGGTTGCCAAGAAGATTGAAGGTGGAGGCGGGAAGCAGCTAATAAAAGTGACAGGGTGGCTAGGCGCTGAACGGGGCTGGGCGAGCGGGGCGGGAGTCCCAAGGGCGCAGCGGCCGCTCTCCAGGGTCCTGAAGGCGGGAGACGCCGAGGGCGGCCTCCGTGGGCTTGGCTAAGTTCCCCAGATCAGCAGTTGCCAGACCCGGCATGTTTTTCTTTAGGCGGTGGAAGTCTTGGGGGAAGCGACTGTTGGGAGGGATGGAGGAAACCTAGCAACCCATTCTCTTTCAAGAGGCCCTTTCTGGGAAGCCGCCGAACGTGTTGGCGGATTTGTCTTTCGGTCGTTTGTATGCGCTCGGGGAAAGAGTGGAGCTTGGTTTGCATTTCCGAGTAAGTTCACACAGTTTCGCTTCCCTTATACCTTTTCCTGGAGAATGGAGTCTTTCTCCTAGTATTTTCATTCTCCCAGTTCAGATGCTTCTCTCCCCTCCCCGGCTTTCTGGCACCACGTGTTTATTTTAGGGAATGGCCCTGAGAGCCCCGGGAGGCTTCTGGAGAAGTGCCAACAGATCACTCGAGGCGGGGAGGAAAGGAGAGATTTGGAAAACGCTCAGAGCCGGCCTTGGCGCCCAGCTTTCGTCTCGTCGGGGAGGAGGGCAGGGGACCAGGCCTTTGCTCTGGGGTCGGTGTGTGTGCTTCGCCGGCTTCAATAGAGCTCGAATGCCTCGGGCAGCTGGGCTGGGGCGGTTCGCAGCTAACTTCGTGCGCACCTGCCAGCTGCCGCCGCCGCGCCTGCCCCTAGTGCGCTGCTGGATGGCTGCAAAACCTAAGGGGATGCGAGCACCGAGGCCTCAAGGACCCCATGCAGAGGAAGTCGAGAAAGAACTGGTTCAGCCCCTGGCGACCCAGAGCTTAACTAAACCCACCGGCGACCCTTCCCAAACAGCCTTCATTCCACGGCTTGAGCAAAGCTTAAATCCCTGAAAATGAGTAGCAGGCATACTTCTGGGCCGCACGCCGCACTCCTACGGCCCCGAAGGAAGCTTCAGGGAACTTCCTTGGGTCCCCGAATTTTCGTCTCCAGCTCGTATTTTCAAATGGTTTCTTGCGAGTATGTGAAGCGGTAACCTGACCCTTCTCTCTTCTTCCCTCCCAAGTCTTTTGCACGCCCCTTCTCCCGGGCACGCTTCATTAGGCATTTCGCTTCGGTCCTTTGCTTCAGGACAGAGACGCTTGTGAGGAAAATAGTGGAAATGTTCAGACAGAATAAAAGTCTCAAACTCAGCCTCAGAAGCACAACGTCCCGGCTCCACTGCTCCTTTGGAGACATTCAGCTTTTACCCTTCCCTAGACTGGTCTTTTCTTTCAGGATCAGCAGCCTACTCTCCAATTCTGGCTGCTGTCTGGACACACTCTGCAGTCAGAGCAAGTCTGGGCAGGGGCTACAGGCTTCCCTAACAAGCAGGGATCTGAAGCATGAGAAGGGCAGAGTGCTGAAATCTGACTTCCTCTGGCCCTCCTGGCAAGGACAGAGCTCTGGGACTATCAATGTACCACAAAATTTGATCTGAGAAAAGTTATCTGAGGAAAGACCTTCACCTACCCGCAGTGCTCCAGAGATCCTTGTCTTCCTTCTAGGCCAGATTCTAGATGACTGAGGATTTCAGTAATATTGGCCACAAAACAGAATCATCTTGGAATCTGTATTCCTGAAAGCACTGCTCCGTAAGGATCCAGAAGACTTAGGGAATACTTTATAAAGATCGAATATCCACTACTTAATGAATCAGATTGTCTACTGAACCATGCAGAGAGGGAAAAAAACCCACCACACCCAAATGTACAGAAAAATCTCATGCCTTTAAAAAGGCAAATTTGAAAATTTTCATTCACCCCTCAATAGTCTTTCATAGAAGAAGCATCCAGGGCAGGATTAAATACTTTTTTAAAAAAATCTTTATTTTTTAAGTTTCTTTTCAGTGTACCAGAGGATTAAATACTTTTAACCAAAAATTTCTCAGAGCTTTTAGAATTAAAATCACAGAATGGAATTTGAATTTAGATTTAATTTTATGAAAGGATCTATTTTTTTCCACCCTGGACTCTTAAAAAATTCTGTTTACTTTGGTCTAGGTATATTATACGTTTTAATTTTCCATTATTTGGAGAAACAATTCCTTCACTTGGATATAAGAATCCAATTGGCAGTGATTTAAAACTCCACTGGCAAGTCTTTGCCTGTGCTGACTATAAAGCAGATTGGAAAATGGCAAGATATAATAGACAGATCATGGATATTAGAGTCACAGATTAATATTAGTTTGAGGCCAACCAAACTATTAATAACATGTTTCTATTAGGGTTCATTTCAAATCTTGATGTTCTTAGTGAAAGTACAACTGTTAAAAAGAATATCTCATAATTCGTTTTGATTTCATCCATTCTTTTAATACCTTTTTAAGTGGATCTATGCCTAGGACTTATATAAGTAGATGTTACATAATGAGCATTGATAGTGGGGAAGGTGTGACTAGGAATGGAAGTGGAGGGGACCAGCAATAAGGGCTACTTAGGTGACATGTATGTCTGGAAAAGGGAAACACTGACGGTTGTCTCCTTTCAGAGATAACTGGGCCCTCTGCCTTCCTGCTGGTGGTGGTAACTGAGTGAGGAGCTTAAGATAGGAGTTGGGTCTTTATTTGAATATATATACATATATTCGTTTGAATTATATGCAACACTGAACTTTTGATTTTCTCTTGCAGACTTTCCTCCATTTCAGTGAATGGTAACTCGATCACTTTGTTCAGTTCAAAAACACTGGGGTATCCCTGCTTATATTCACAGCTATCTCTCTGTGTTATTGACTGAATTGGGTCTCCCCCAAAATCATATGTTGAAGTCCTAACCCCCAGGACTTCAGAATATGGCCTCTTTCAAAATAGGATGATAGTCCGTATAATTAGGTAAGTCATGTTAGAATAGCATGGGCCCCAATCCCATATGACTGGAGTCCTTCTAAAAAGGAGAAATTTGGACACAGACACATGCACCAAGAGAATGCCATGTAAAAATAAAAGCAGAGATGGAGGTGAAGAATCCACAAGCCAGTGAATGCCAAAGATTGCCAGCAAATGGCCAGAAATGAAAAAGAGGCATAGAATAGATTCTCCCTCCAAAGAAATCTGGCTATAGGATGAAAACATAGAAACCCTGCCTCGGTTTTCAGCCTGTTGATATACCCTGCAGATTTTAGATCAAGGATGAAATATCAAGTCTCACCTGAATTTCCAACCTGCTGGTTTGCCCTACGGATTTGGATTTGAGACTTGCCAGCCAACACTCCTGAATGAGTCAATTCCTTAGCTGAATCTCTCTCTCCTTTCCCTATCCCTCTTTCCTTCCCCTCCCCACTTCCTTCTCTCTCTCTCTGTCTCATCATCTGTCGATCATGTACATGTCCTGTAGGTTCTAGTTCTTTAGAGAACCTTGACTAATACTCTCTGGTACAGTTCTTATCATCATTAACCTGGACTATTGAATTTTCTTCCTAGTTGGTATTTCTACTTCCCTTTTGCTTTATTTCCCCTTAATATTGAAGACAGGATTTTTCTTAAAAATGCAGGTCAGGCTATGTCACTCTTTAACTTCAGACTTTCTATTGGCTTCTTATTTCAGAGTACAAACCAAAGTCCTTATATTAGTCCTCAGTGCACAACATGAATGGCCCTGTCCTACCACGAAGATCTCTTCCACTTGTGCAGCTACTCTTGCAATACTGATTTTGCACAGCACTTTTTACTATTTGGCATACTACGTATTTACTTCTTTATATGACAAAAGTAGCAACTTTTTCTTTTTTGTTTATTGCTATGTCAGTAGGGTCTAGAATAGTGCTCAGTCCTTAAAGTGCTCAATGAGTATTTTTTGGGACAAATGAATGCAAAAACAAGCTCAAATATTAACCACTCATAAAAAGGAATGGAATTCTGGTACATGCTACAACATGGAAACCTCAAAAACTTGCTAAGTGAAAGAAGCTGGACACAAAAGGACAAATATTATATGATTCCACTTATCTGAGGTACCCCAAATAGGCAAATTCATGCAGATAGAAAGTAGAATAGTGATTACCAGGGGCTGGGGGGAGAGAATGGGAAATTACTATTTGATGGATGCAGAGTGTATGGGTTGAAGGAAGAGTTATAGAAATAGTGGTGATGGTCCTACAGCCTTCTGAATGCATTTTATGTCTCTGAATGATACATTAAAAACTGGTTAAAATAGTAATTTATTTATATTATTTATAATTTCCCACAGTTCAAGAAAACATTAAAAACTCTTCAAGGTGTGAGCTCAGAGGAGCCTGAGAATGTCCACCCCGTTGGGAAAAGCAGCTGAGTAAATCACCTGATTCTGCCAGAATCTCTTGGGGTTCCCTCGCTTTGATTTTTGCTTCCCTCAGCTAAACGTGCTTTCAAGATAGATACTGCCATCTCCCATTCTATTCTAGAATGTAGGGGGACACAGCTTGTGATACGTAGAGGTAGAAGGAGAATAGCTAAAGGAGGGTCCAAGAAAGGTCTTGCATGCCAGTCATTTCTTCATCCTTTCAGCAAATATTTATCATGTGTCTCTTCAGTATCAGGCTGCTCTAGAGGCTCTGGAGTCAAAGTGAGTGAGGAAGAAAATGATCTGTTCTTACAGTGTGGTGAAGGAGGGGGTAGTAAGAATCTATGTAGACTGAATAGGACAAGTAAGTCATGGCAAGGATTTTGGATTTTATTTTAAAAGCAATCAGAAGTCACTGAAATGTTTTAAGCAAGAAAGTGACAAGATCTGATTTATGTTTTTAAAAGACTCTTTTGATGCTTTGTATTGAAGTGAATTGGAAGGGGACACGCTTGGAAATAGTGAAAACAGGAGACTTTGCAATGGTCCATGTGGGAAAAGTTGATGACTTGGACAGTAATGGGGATAAAATACAGAGAAATGGACAGACTGAGATATGTTTTAGAGAGAATTAATTGCACTTCAGGTAGATTGGATGTGCAGGCTGAGAAAAAGGGAATCAAAGATCTTACCCAGGTGTTTTGAGATGAGCAGCTGGGTGGGTGGCTTGATGAAATGAGGAAGACGAGGAGGGAAATCAAGGAAGAAAATGATCTTCCTTGACGGGGTACCTGGGTGGCTCAGTGGGTTAAAGCCTCTGTCTTCAGCTCAGGTCATGATCTCAGGGTCCTGGGATCAAGCCCCAAGTTGGGCTCTCTGCTCAGCAGTGAGCCTGCTTCCATTCCTCTCTCTGTCTGCCTCTCTGCCTACTTGTGATCTCTGTCAAATAAATAAATAAAATCTTCAAAAAAAAAATCCTGGTAAACATATTTTGTAGATGCCTATAAGTCATTCAAATGGAGCTGCTAAATAGGTTGTTGTAAAAGAGGCTTGAGCTCAGGGTAGAGGTCTGGGTGGGAGTCCAGGAGAGATGTACATTTAGGAGTCATTAGCATAAAATGGTATTTAAAGCTATTGGAATTGGGTAAGATTCTAAGAAAAAGATGAAAAGATAGAATAAGATTGAATCAATTTAAGGAGTTTGAACCACATCCAGATGGAAATGGGGAACCACTGACAAAACTTAATCAGGGAGTTAATAGGATCAGGTTTGTATTTTAGAAAGAATCTCTCTGTCCTATGATGTTACTTAGAGGCAAGCATGACTGGAAAGAGGGATGAGGGAACATGGTGTTCCAATAATTTTTGGGGAGATGGTAATGACTTGATTTAGGTTAATGTTAAATAGAGTAGAGATAACTAAATTAATAGATCAAGAGATAACTTTGAATAGTGAGAATGAAATGTGGGAATTGATTAGACGTGTGAAATGAGGACAAGAGCAAGGTCAAGGGTTCTGCCTCCCAAATTGCTAGATCAAAACCGGGTGGACGATGGTACCCGTTTTTACTGCGATAGAGAACCTAGGAGAAGAAGAGTTTGGGCAAAAGTGAAGACAATTGTTAATTTTGAAGTGCCTGCTAGACATGTAAATCTGCATGGTCAGTAGACTTTTGTAAGTTCATGTGTGGACTGCAGGAGACAGAGCCTGAGTGGAGTCACCAATCCATAAGCTGTCTTAGAACCTTTGACGCTGCCCAGATTAGCCACGGAGAATGAGTCCAGTGAGAAGAGAAAAGGACCAAAGATGAAAACTTAGGGAACTTCCAATTTTTCAGAGTCAGTAAAGGGAGAGAAATTTTTTAAATGAGACTGAAAGGGAACAGCTAGAGAAGTAGAAGAAAATAAGACAAAAGGGACATCATTTGTCACGTTTCAGACTCTGGTTAGATGTCATGTCATTTATTTCTCTTTGTAACCTGCAGGCAGTTATTCATGTCCTCTCCATTTTACAGAAGACTACATTGAGACTCAAGTGAAATAACTGGGTCAAAGACACTCATACAGAAAATAATAGATCAAGTTTGAAGGAATTTAAACAAACCTTGGACTATGAAGTTTCTACCCTTTGATTGTTCCCAAAAGGAACCAATCCTGTGTGTGTGTGTGTGTGTGTGTGCGTGCACGCGTGCACCCCCATGTACATATATTTGTATATATGTGTACTATCTCTAGGAGGATACAAAGAAGCTGCTAAGACTGAAGAGTGGTTGCCTTCGGTGGATCAGGGAGTAGAGGCTGGAGACTGGCCAGATGGAGACTAACTATATTGTCTACACTGTAATGCTCTGTATTTTTGTAATAGAGTCTGTAATAAAGACTTGGCTCCTTTTCTTTCTTTGTTTCTTTGTTTCTTTCTTAAATGCTTGACTGCTGACAACTTTCAGTCCCCACTACTCTCCTTTTCTTTCTGCCTCATATTCGGAAAAACTGATAGGACAGCCTCGATGCTTTCTCTTTTGGCACGTGCAGGGAGTTCAAGTGATGGAGGTCGTGACTCTTGCAGAGGAGAACCCTCAGTTCCAGCCCCACCATAAAATTCTAAGCCCCTCTCCTCCTTCTGTTCTCTTCAGCCATTTTTGGACCGGTTAGCAAGCAACCTGACTTGCTCTCCTCAGAGGGCCTCGTTATGGGAGTAATACATCTCTCTATGCCCTCTTGGTATTTATGTGGCCTCATTGGTCTGGACAAGAGAATCAAATTGGGGTTGTATGGGTGGGAAGGCCCATCTGCCTATGTAGGGGTGACCACAGCAATTGTATTAGATGACAAATGTAAGACTGGACAAGTCTGATTTTGAATATTCCAATTCAAAAATACAAGTTAGCCAGGACATTTTTAAATGGTAAGAATTTAAAAAGGCCCATGTCCCAAAGTCTTAAGATTTTAAGATCCATATGGGCCTTCTCCTCCATTTTTCTTATCTGTTAGATCATTAAAAAGGCTGAGAAGGTAAAGAAAACTAAACTAAACTAAGACTAAAATGAACTAAAATCTGTGCTCTTTCTTCTATAATATTCTATACCTCTAGAGATCAGGAAGGGAGTTATTATGTAAAATATAAAATTAAAAAGAAAAATTCAAAATTAATTTTTGAAATTTTAGTGATCTTTTTCTGGGATCTCCAGCTCTATAAAAATTGCATTTGTCCAAACTACCATATTTTTAAAAATCATGCATTCTTACAATTAAAAAAATATATATGCATATATATATGTATGTGTGTGAGTGTATATATATATATATATATATATATATATATATCTCCAAGCAAGCTATTCCTGAAGTATAGTAAGCTGTGCTCCAACAAAATCCCTCCTATATTTTGCATACTTCCTTGCATCATATTTTTTACATATTTTACCCTGATGTGCAAACACTTACAAAATGTTCTCATACATGCATCTCTCTACTCACCACCCCCTTCCTCATTGCTCTTTGGTCAGGAAGCTACAGACCAGTGAGCTCAGATGATATCTGTTAGGCTGGCAAGGAGCGGAACTGGGCTACAGACTGGTGCTTCCTGACGGGTGCTTCTTGAACCACATCCAGGAGACTTGGTCATTATTTACTGATGTCAGTAATGAGGATTGACAGTGGCAGTCATCAAGGACAGCAACAATGTTGATCCATATCTCCGAATGCCTCCGATGGCAGCTAAATGTAAAGTACCTTCGACCACTTTCTTTCTCTTAAACTAAAATTCCAATTTCCCTTCCTTCTCACACCCAGCAAGTAATGAGAATTCCATGCTTCCAAACTACCACTGGAGATTGAATTCACGACTTCAACTCTACAGGCTTTGGGTCCATCGATCACATGGCTGCTCATTCTCTACTTCTCTGAGATCCTAAAAGGGCTATATAGCTTTATAATAGCCCAATTTACCTAAAGCTAAAGAACAGTATTTCAAGCACCAACAGAGAAGTCCCTAAAATTTTAGATACTGAAGAATACACACCAGAGTGAAGTTTCTGGGAGAACCTGCCTCCCAGGTGTCAGACACCTTTGGTAAGTTAAATCCTTGGAGTGCAGAATATTGTTATTCTGAAATGAAATACAATATAGTTGAAACTCTGTATAATTTATAAAGTTCCTATTTAATTATTTATTTTTTTCAAGAAAGCTTCTAGTCTTAGTGCAGCCAAGCTTTGCACAGTGATTGGCAGAGTCCGATATAATTGTAAATCAAACATTTGTTTTTCAGATCACATGCAGTTTCTCTTAAGAAGATATGGAACAGGTCACCAAGGATTCCTATTGTAATATTTCATCCTAAGGCTTTTCAAGGATTGGTGTCAGTGACTATGAGAAATGAAAAACCCTGCCATTGAAATCCTAAGAGCTGGTGGAAGCAAACAAAATCTTGAACAATGTAAGCGTGAGAGATGCAGGGGACGGGGCTGCTCGCATAATCAGAAGTCTTCTTTTTCTTATGTTGTCTGTCTACAGAAGTTTCCAGCACTGCTTCCATTTGAATGCTAACATTTTTCAGGGGTTCTGTTGCTCCCCCGGGGTGCCTGGTGGTGGAGGGGAGAAGGGAGAAGGCGGATAAAATCAGAGCAGTGGAAAAGCCACAGATGCAGATGGAGGAAGGGGTGGCGGAGTCAGGAGACGGAAGCCCTACCAGCCATATCCCTTGTGACTTAGGGTAAGTGTGTGCTCACTTGGGCTTTTCCCTTCCTGCCCAGGGAAACTGTTCCTTTCCCGCCCAGGCAGATTTAGTGAAGATGGTCTCTAGGGCTTCCAAAGAGCTGATTTCTGGGTTCATTGTGGGACTCATTCTCCTATACGTAATCACTTTCCATTTTCCTCTCTTGGGATTCCCTCCCCAAAGGAGGAGGCACACACACTCACACACACACTCACACACACACTAACCCTATACCTTAGAGAAGAGAAGCAGAGCAGAATCCCCAGGGAGCTCTGGAGCCCAGCGTACCTCCCCAGGCAAGCACTTAACAACATCCCCTCTGCGACTTCCCCAGCTCACTTAATTAAATTACAGCATTCTCCTAAACAGTTTCCCACCTTGGAGCCTGTGCAGCACTTAGGTCCCCTCTAACCTGTTCCCCACCCTGCAGAAGGAGGGATCTTTCTAAAAGGCAAGTGTGAGGGACGCCTGGGTGGCTCAGTTGGTTAGGCAGCTGCCTTCGGCTCAGGTCATGATCCCAGCATCCTGGGATCGAGTCCCACATCGGGCTCCTTGCTCTGCAGGGAGCCTGCTTCTCCCTCTGACTCTGCCTGCCTCTCTGTCTGCCTGTGCTCTCGCTCGCTCTCTCTCTGACAAATAAATAAATAAAATCTTTAAAAAAAAAAAAAAAAAAGGCAAGTGTGATCACATTACCCACTCCCCACTTCCCCTGGCTCCAATCACTGGCTCCTCATTTCTCTTTAGGCCCTAATACAGCATGCAGACCTTTTATGATTCGATTTGTACTCTTTCTCACTCTTTGTACTTCAAGCTCCAATCATATTAAGGTTCCTCGGTTCCTAAAAATCCCCTTGTTCATGTTCATTCCTGGCTCTTTTTATAAATTCTCCTTCTGCTGAATCATTACCCATTCCTAATCTGCTTCTCCTCTTTTATCCTAAGGCCATCTCTTACTTAGCCTTCAAGTCTCAGCTTAGATGCCATTTCCTCCAGGAAGCTCTCCCAGGTTGGGCTAGCTGCCCATATTCTTTCTCTTGTCACAGCATTTCCTGCACTGAATTGTAATAGTTTGTGAGGGTCAGGACTTTGCCCTTATACAGACCTGTGTCTCAGAAAAATCTAAAGCAGTACTGAGACATAATGTGTGTTCAATCAATAGTTGTAAATGAATGAACTTAAACATGATGTGATCTGGAGTTGGTAATTGTTGAAGCTGGTAATGTGTCAATCAGGTTCTATTATGCTATTATTTACTATGCAATTTTCTCTGCTTTTATGTATATTTGACATTTATTGTAATAAGAACATTTTTTAAAAAAGATTTCATTTATTTATTTGAGAGACGGGAAGCATGAGTAGGGGGAGGGATAGAGGGAGAAGCAGGCTCCCCGGGATCATGACCTGAGCTGAAGGCAGACACTCAACTGACTGAGCCATCCAGGTGCTATAATAAAAATATTTTTTTAAAACATGATTTTTAACTTCTAAACAACATACTTCAAATCTTAATTGCAACAGACAAGAGAGCAGGGTAGAAGTTGCCACAATTCTACGTGCAAGCCTCCTAGGTATAAGGTTTATTAAAATGCCTGTTCAGAGAAGGTGTGATGTGAAAGGGAACACAGGCAGGTCTTCCTAGAGGAGCCTGTCTTCCATTTGTCCCCATGGTCCCAGGCCGGATCCACCAATTTCACACTGGTGGAGCACAAAAATCAACAAGCAAGATGGCAAGAACAAGGGGAGACATTGTTCGGTCCAAAGTGGAAATTTGTGACAGGGCTCAGGAAGGCAGCATGAGCTTTGTAGCTTTTCCAGTGGTTCCTAATAAACCAGGCTTTGTGTGAGTCTCACCCAGGCTGCACAGGGCCCTGTACTAAGGCTTTCTCTTTCCTCTGGCTTGGCTGCTGGGAAACTTGTTAGCTCTCACTGATTTCTTTGAGTTGGACACCACTGAATTGGATTGCTTTGCTTTGCATTTTAAAAGGGGTATTTTTCTTGAGGAAGCTGGAAGTTGGCACAGACTTGAAATTTCATATTTTGAGACCATCCAGAATCCACAACTATCATTAATTTCCTTCATGGCACTTGAGACATTTGGCTGAATAAAGATTCTAATAACAATCTTAGCTTAAAGGGGTAGAGAAACTCAGTATTTTACCCACGTGGTGGGAATAAAGTAGGAAAATAATACATTTCTTCTACTACTAATCAGTTAGCAAACCAGTATTGACTGGGCTTTTAGATGTGCCCAATATGAGTGAGGCTCTACCTGTAGATGGGAATAATTAGATTAACTGTTTTGGGGGAAACTGGGTACCAAACAAGCATGGGTTCCCCAGGACAGCAGCGCAGGACCAATGGGAAGCCTGGACCCATGGGTGCAGATTGTTTTTTAAAAGTCAAAGTATCTGATTAAAAAAAAACTAATAAAATTACTTGCGAGAGGTATTATTGTCTTGATTTCATAGACGATAAAACCAAGACAAAGAGAATTAAACCTGACTTGGACCTGAATTAAAAAACCAGTTCTGGACAGTACAAAGACATTGCTTTTATGTCATCCTATTGCCTGGTTTGCACCTGCATAACCAAAAAGATGCACACGACTGAGCTTCAGCTAGGATAAAGGATGTCTTCAAGGAATCAGATTTCTGTCCCTTACATCTGAGCCTCAAGCTTCACTGGCTTGAGATCCTGCAATACTGCAATGCCCTCCAGGTGTCAGCATTTACTGTTCTTTCACTCCCTTAGGCCTTACTGTTACAAAGTATTAGGACAGAAAAGCCCATCTCTCTCCTGGGTGCCTCAAAATGTCTGGGCATGAGGTGAAGGGTTATGTGCCATGAGGTAAGGATGCTGCTGAACACTGAATCTTGACTCCATGCAAATATGAAAATGTCATGAGCCCTCTGCTGCTCTGATTTTCTAAAACCCAAAGGTATCCATTTTTTCCCTCTCTTCTTTGTGGTTTCATGTATCTAAAAACCAATTCATTTCTGATGGATGAGCAAGCAGAGTTATAACCTGGCCTTTGGCCAAGACTGCACAGAAAAGGAGGAGGCTTTGAAAGTGCCAGAGGATGCCTGGAATGCTGGGCTTCTCTATAATCAAGAGCAGAAGCCGGTGCCAGATGCAGCTGGGATTTGGACCAGGCTGGAGTGTGGCTTCTGACGAAGGACCAGAAATAGCCCCAAACACCAGGTCTGTCTTCTGCTCAGCTTCCACATATACCACATTACACTACTGCAAGGTCATTCTTGTGGATCTAATATTACCATTCCCTGTAGATTTTGTGAGTAGGAACAATCTAAGAATTCCTTTACATCTAAGTGCAAAAGAATTTGGACTTTATTTTTTTTCCTAATAAGAGAGACTGGGCCAGAATGAGACAATGAAGTGCCTTGGGGATTCCTGGAATTGTGGGGGAAGGGTCTAGGATGAGAGGCAGGGGAAACAGCGAGGGTTGCAAACTTCTGTGACTTCTCAGGCTGGTCCATGCTAATGGACACGGTGCCTGAGAGACCTTCTTTTGCTTTCCGTCCCTCATACCATCTGGATCTTCAACTTGCCCATCTCAAATGTTGTGAAAAATAGAAGACAATCATTGGTCCCCCAAAGCCTGGACTCCCTCAGGGGCCAACACATGATGGAAGTTGCCTGCTTTTCTTTTCTAAAATTGCCACTTTTGCAAAGGTGAAGCTTACTGACCTTAATGGTACCAGCAAGTTGTTAAAAATAGTTAGTTGGCCTCTATTTTAAAAGAGAAGACAAACATGAAAAAAGGAAGCCATAATTGCTGGCTTTTATTTGCTAATCATATGCCTGTCTTTCAATCTATCAAATGAGTTCTGTAACAGAATTATCTATGTAATTAAGTGCATGTGTTCCTTGGATAATGCTGCTGGTAGTACAGCTCTCACTTCAACTGAAAACTTCAAAAAATATTCGCTTTGAACATGTGATATTCTGGGAAAATTGTCAGAAAAAAGTCTTAAAGAAATGGGGTCCAGTCTAACTTGCAGAAACAGAGAGAACAGATTTATCATGGAATGCAGAAATGTGTGAAACTGATAATATCAGATGTTTGATCATTTCTTTCTAGTAACGTTTTATTCATTCTATTTGGTCATTTCTGCTCAACTATTCTTTCACAACCTCAGGCAACCTTTAATAACAGTTTATAGGTAAAAATATTCATGGAGGGACACCTGGGTGGCTCATTCTTTAAGCATCTACCTTCTGCTCAGGTCATGATCCCAGGGTTCTGGGATTGAGCCCCATGATGGGCTCCCTGCTCAGTGGGAAGTCTGTTTCTCCCTCTCTCTCTCTCTCTCTCTTTCTCTCTGTCAAATACATAAATAAAATCTTTAAAAAAATATTCATTTAGCTGTGTCTCTGGATTACTGGATGACCCGCACTGACTGGAGGGAGCACAGAGGATCACACAAAAGCCTCACAGTCCCCCATGTCTGGTGAAGGTGGGGGTTTGTCTGGTGATTCTAGACTTCAGTTACTTTGGGGCCTGCCCACAGATCTTTGCTAAATTGAGGATAAATGGAGGAGATGTGTGGATTTATCTCTGAAATGTGATTATAAACCCTGCAAGTGATAGATACAAAAATGCCAGATTTCAAACGCCTAAATTAGCACTATTTCCTTCGAGTGTCATCGTTACTTTGGGAGGCCATATGCTGGTTCAAAGTTGCAGTCTCTCAAAACATGCTGGTCAGCTCCTCTAAGATGGTCTCTCAGCCTATAGAAGGGCCAGAACAGATTGATCCAGGAGTGGATACCAGACTTATACTGGGCCAGATTCTCTCTCTTGGGAACTGGAAATGAGAACATGGAGAGGCAGTGATGCGAGTCTGGTTTTTGGTGCTGAGCTGTCTTTCTAGCACCTTCCATGGACTCCTAGCCTCAGGTTTCTGAACGGCCAGACTCCTGCCTTCCTGCTGTTTCCTTTTATCTTCTGGTCATAGACGGTTTGAACAGGCAGTTACCAAAATGTGTTGAGATTATGCTTACGATATTTGAGTATTATTGCAGATAAGAATCCGTGGAATGCTCTATCACTTGAAAATGAATCCTTAGAATTTTTAAGGCTGAGAATTCAACATTATGTGAGCACAATATATTCTTATGGGAAAACATATCTGGTTACATCACTGGTGTCAAATTAAATTACTTATGTAGTCTGCAATCTGGGTTCCATTCTTGAATATTTGAAATATATTCCAATAGTCACTGCACATTTTAAACTAAATATTATCTGTCAGCCTGTGTACTTCATTTTAAAATTTCTTTTTTCAGTCATTTTATATGCAGTAACTATGAAGCCAGTCTGTGGACATTTCTAAAATAAACTTCCACATTACAAGCCTAATCTGAATTGCTTTTGCCCACAGAGTGGAAATAGATGGTTCGTATAGAACCTATGACAACAAGTTTCCTGTCAGAGGCTCCCAGTGGTGCGGTGCATAAACAATGAATCTGGGAACACTGAAAAAAAAAAAATTTAAGACGTTAAAAAAAAAAAAAGAGGCTTCCAGTGAAGTTCATCTACATCTTCGCCTTCCAAGAAGGCAAAATTTAATGTAAATTTCCAGAGATATTTGCAGTGATTTTACAGTTTTGTGAAGGCTGGCTTGATTTTTTTTTTTTAAAGTTTATTTATTTTCTTTGTAATCTCTACACCCAATGTGGGGCTCGAACTCACAACCCTGAGATCAAGAGTCACATGCTCTTTTGACTAAAACAGCTGGCTGCTGATTTGATTTTGAAAGCCAACAACATGATTTTTACGAGATCTTTTGAAAAGGGGAAATGAGACTGAGACACCTATTTTTTCCTAATCATTAATTAAACATCTGAGCATTATCAGATTTATGAAAAAAAGCCTGAACTGCATAATGAGGCCAAGCAGGAATTTCACAGTATGTTTTTAATGCTTCTAGACAGGATCTTTTGCCACTTTTATTTTATTTTTACTTTTTACTTATTATGATTTTTTTCTTAGGATCTTTTGCCATTTTTAAAGATTTTTCTGAAAGGTCAAGATCAGTTGTGCTATCCAGTGACCGTGTGAAGTGTGTGCTAACAGCTCCTACTGTGGTAATAAAGAGATAAATGGGTAAATTGTACTTATGTACTTGGGTATCTATTTGTTGTTTAATTTCAAAGGGTAAAATCTAAGCTCCAGTCTGAGATTTAAAAAAAGTCTTTTTATTATGTTAATTTTCAAAAAAAAAAAAAAACCCAGAGCAAATACACTCATCAACTCTCATATCCATCACTCAATATCAACATATTGCCCATTCTGCTTCATCTCTTACTTCTCCTTACTCCCCAGATCCCCTGTTATTTTAAAGGAAGTCGAAGGTCATATGTCATTTCCTCTGAAAGCATTTCCACTTGCCTCTTTGGGACTTAAAAAAAAAAAAAAAGCAGAACCACAGTTTCTTCTGACTTCCTTTTACTGGACAGGATGAGTAGGGCAGTTGTTTTTCCTTTTCTCTCTTCCTCTCTTCGTGTCTGTGAGTTTAATTTGGAGCGGTAAGACTCGTCCCTCATTCATTTCATTTCTCCATTCTTTTTAGAATATAACTCAACTTTTAAAGAATAATCACATTTTGCAGTTCCTTTTTACATCAAATATCTCCATCTGAGTGACTGTTTCAATAATTACCATCAATCCTTCCTACCTGTGGCTTCCTTATTTTTCATTGCTCTGAAACATATTTTCATGTGACTTTTCCCGGAAGTGTGGCTGTGTCATAATCTGTACACTTGCATATCTTAAATGTCTTTCTCTTGAGTTAGGGCATGAATGACACTGGCTTATGAATAATTCTTGGGATGTAAAAATGTGTTCTTTAAAGCTCTCTTGCTATAATTCAATTATTTTCAGTTATTTAGTCAGAGGACTATAAGGTGAAGATCCTTCTTGTTTCCTTTTAGGTAACCTTATTTTTTCTCCCTCTGGATATTTACTGAAATGCCTTAATTTTTTAAAATTGAACATACTATGAGGGTATTTCTAGGGTTAGTTCTATTTCCATTAAATTTGCTTATAATACTGTATGTTTTATTAGATTATTGTCTGAAATCTTTATTACATTGGGAATATAAAATTATGTTTAAAGAAAACTTGATTATTGCTCTTTCACCTACTCAGATCCCACTTTTATCTGTTTCCTTTATGTCCCTAAAGTGAGTTTCCAAGATATGACCTTCCTCTCTATTATGTCTTCATAATTTTAGTTTTATCTTTCTCCTCCGTGTTGTGATCAACTTTCTTTTCTTCTCTCTCTTTTTTAAGATTTTATTTATTTATGAGAGAGAAAGACAGTGAGAGAGGGAACACAAGCAGGGGGAGCTGGAGAGGGAGAAGCTGGCTTCCCAGTGATCAGGGAGCCTTATGCGGGGCTGGATCCTAGGATCATGTCCTGAGATCATGACCTGGGATCATGACCTGAGCCAAAGGCAGACGCTTAGTGACTGAGCCACCCACGCACCCTGTAACCGACTTTCTTAAATATATTTTTCTATTTTGACCTTAATTTTTGTGGCATCCAATCAGCTGTTAAATCCCCCTCCCTCCCTTTTTAAATCAATGACTAATTGTCTTATCTCCATTAAGACTTACTTTTTTTGGTGACACCTCTCTAACTTCAGAAATGCAACATCTTCTTGAATATAACACAGGTATATATTAATTAAAATTCTCCCTCTATTTTCTACAGGAGTATGCCATGGTGGTACAGTCAATGCCAGCCCAGAGCCAAAGCTGCCTGTAGCAGCAGGAAACATTCTGACTCAGTAGGCAGAATTTCCCGACAGTGATACAGGCATGGGGCTGCCGTGACACTTGGTTATGAGTAATCCTTGGGACATAACTATTTTTTCTTTAAAGCTCTCTTGCCATAAATCAATTGTCTTCAGTTACTTAGTGATTTGGAAAATTATAAGGTAAGAAGAGAAACACTATGTGGGTTTTCCACTGAAGTGGTAGTGTCCTGCCCTTGTATAATTAGGACTCTCTGTGGCCCCAACCACTGTACTTTGGAAGTCAAGAAGTATTGTGCTAAACGAAATAAGTCAGAGAAAGATACCGTATGATTTCACTCACAGGTGGAACTTAAGAAACAAAAAAATTAACAACAACAATAATATTATTAATAATAAAAGATAACTATACTCCTTTTTTGCCTCATCTAGAACACCCTACAGCAGGTATGGGAGGATTGCCAATTAATATTTGCCTGCTAACTGTGGGAGATATAATCACAATGAACTTCCAAGTGAAACTTTTTCTGAAGAGGTTTGTCAACATCTCAGGTGTTAAACTAGTTACTACAGAGTTCTTTTCAGAGGGCCTTAAAAAACAAGAACAAAATTTGTCCTTCTTATTGAACTTAACTCACAAATGGTGGGAAGACAAATTTTCTCTTCTGAATACATTAATGTTAAAGTATTGGATACCAGAAACACAATTCCTTTTTACTAAGATTTTTTTCCTTCTTTTTTAAAAATCCTTTTGGATAAAAATGGACAATGGACAAAAGTCCATTGTCTTTGTAGCTACCTTTTGGGGCCTTGACATTGATTTTTCTCCTTTTAGCATATAACATCTTTTTTTTTTTTTTTAAGATTTTATTTATTTATTTGACAGAGAGAAATCACAAGTAGATGGAGAGGCAGGCAGAGAGAGAGAGAGAGGGAAGCAGGCTCCCTGCTGAGCAGAGAGCCCGATGCGGGACTCGATCCCAGGACCCCGAGATCATGACCTGAGCCGAAGGCAGCGGCTTAACCCACTGAGCCACCCAGGCGCCCCAGCATATAACATCTTAAAACAAGTGCTTTGATCAGCTGCTCAAGGAATCACGTGTCTGGAACAGGTGAGCAGTTAGAAGCCTGTGCTCTTAGAGGTGCACTGATGGTAGAATGATACAAAAAATTGCTTTTTGGAGGGGCGTCTGGCTGGCTTAGTCCGTAGACAATGAGACTCTTAATCTCCAGGTTTAAAAAAAAAAATGATTTTGTGGGAACAACTTTCTTGTCTAAGCTCTGACCATGTTTATTACTGAAGAAGAATGCATTGACACATACATATCAGTCTCTATCGATAGAGGGATTTGACCTCTTGTCAGTGTGGCTTTAATGTTTTCTCTCTCATGTCTGTCACTTAGGAAGAGTGATTGGCCCAGGGGATACCCTGTCTCCCACTTGCACTCCTTGTCCTAAATGAAAGGAAGCAAAAGTCCTGATGGAGAAAAAAAATTCTGCTGGAGATGGGTGTGGGGGTGTTAATTTATTTTGTAGTAAATTAGTGGCCCATGTTGGGGCACTTCGGGCTGAATGCACAGGGAAAACACTATTAAGAACGTTGGCTTCAAGCCTATGAAATTATAGCCTACTTTCTAAATCACTATCAGAAGCTATTGAATTAGTAATAAAACCAGTACCAAACAAAACAAAACACTAGGTTCAAATCCCCACTCAGATGATTTCACACATGTAACCAACACTATTTCCAAGCCTGTTTTCTCATCTCTAAAACAGGTCTAATGACACCGCGGCTACTGACCCAGTGAAATTGCTTAAGGACCCAAATGAAAGAACAATTGAAGAACCACAACAATAAATGTAGGCAATACTGTGCTGGTATCATCAGTCTAACTGCCTTTGTTTTCTTTTAACTGTTTATTTTGAGATAATTAGAGATTCATAGTAAGTTCCAAAAGAGAACGTGCAAAGTGTTCCCAGGCACCTAGTGCTCAGTTTTTCTAATAGAAGCTGCATGGCTTTTGTAGAGTATCAGACCCAGGACACTGACATTGGTACAATTCATAGAGCTTGTTTAGATTTCCCAAGTTTTACAAGCACTCGTGTGTATGTGTGTAATTCTAAGGAATTTTCTCACATATCTACATTTGTGTAGCCATCACTGAAATCAAGATAAAGGACTATCCCACCACCACGAAGTTCCCCATTCTACCCCTGTGTAGTAACATCCACCACCTTCTCTGTATCCTAATCTTTGGCAACACAAATCTGTTTTCAATTTCTATAATTTTATATCAAGAATGTTATATAAATGGAATCACATAGTATTTGACTTTCACTCTGTATCATTCCCTTGAGATTTATCCAAGGGACATGTATCAATATTTCATTTCTTCTGTATATCAACAGTTGATTCTTTTTTGTTGCTTCATAGTATTTCATAGTATGGATGCACCACAGTCCTTCATTTGTCCCTTGAAGGACTTTTGGGTTGTTTCTGTTTTGGTTGTTGTGAAGGAAGATGCTGTGAATATTGGTGTACAGATTTTGTGTGAATGTGGGTTCTCATTTCTCTGGGCTAAATGCCCAATTGTGAAGTGGCTGGGCCCTAGGATCCTTGCATGTTTGGTTTTGTAAGACACTGCCAAATTGTTTCCCTGACAGGTTGTACCATTGTGCATTCTTACTAGGAATGTATGGGTGATCTAGTTTCTCTATATCCTTGCCAACACTAGGTTTTTGTCAAATTTGTTTTTTTAAGTGGAGCCCAATGCAGTGTTTGAACTCATGACCTTGAGATCAAGACCTGAGCTGGGATCAAGAGTCAGATGCTTAACCAACTGAGCCACCAAAGCACCACTCACTGGTTTTCATTTTAGCTATTCTGATAGGTGTGTAGTGATGCTTTATTGGGCTTTTACTTTGTGTTTTCCTAATGGCTTTGATGCTGACTATATTTTCATGTATTTATTTGCCATCTGTATATGCTCTTGGATGGAATACTTGTTCATTTTCTTTGCCCATATTCTAGTTGGATTTTTTGTTATTTTATTCTTGAGTTTTGTGATTCTTGATATATTCTAAATATAAGACCTTTGTCAGATAAGGGTTTGTAACTATTTTCTCAAAGTCTGTAGTTTGTCTTTTTAATCCTCTTAACAGGGTTCTTGGCAAAGCAAAAGTTTATTTTTGATGTTTTGAGGTTCAACTTACTAATTTTTCCTATATAGACTATACTTTTGGTGTCTAAGAACTCTACTTAGCTTTAGCTCACAAAGATTTAAAATTTTTTTCCTAAAAGTTTTATAATTTTACTTACAGTTGTACATTTTATAAGTCCATGATGCATTTTGAGCTAATATTTATATAATGTGTGAGGCTTAGGTGGAGGATTTTTGAAAGTTTTTATCACTGGCTTCTGGACATCTAGACACATTCTAGCTCATGCTCTCCCTGTCTACTTTTCTATATTTCTAGACATTATTTCACTTCTCTCTTAAATTTCATCTCTCTCACTCTTTCATTAGGCCATTTTCAGTTGTTTTACTCCGTATCAGTCATATATCATCTCTATTTCTTATTGCTTTCCTGATCAAAACAATGTAATCACATAGATATAATCTACTATTGACATGAGTCATGCCGATAATATGATAATTTGATAATATGTTGATATGTTTGTCTTTCCCAATATATTATAAGTCCGCAAAGAGGAAGGAGGATATCTTCCTCTTTCTCGAAACCTAGCCCAGGTTTTGCAAATATTAAGGACGCTGTGCTTTTTGTAGAATAAAAATGAATTGAGTTCTACTATCCTTATATATGTAGAAGAGGAACATGTTCACCTATATGTGTATCTATATCAGATGCAAAATAAAAAGAATTTTTTGAGGAGGCAAAATTGAGTGGCGAGGTCAGTAGCAACCCAAATCGATCACTCCTGACTGCTCGAACCTGCTGTTGTACAGGCTGGAACTTGTTTACTTAGGTGAGTGAGGTCAAGATTACAGGTTGGATTGCCCGGTGCTGGTAGTGCATTTAATTCCAGGATGGTGTGGGAAGATATACCGCTGATTCTAAAAACTTTCCCAGTGTATTTGCCCATGATTCTGTCTAAAGCATACCCCTCGATACAGTTAGAACTTTGAAATGATATGCGTGTACACATAATATATATATATGCACACATAAAGCATACCTATGTTGTTTTTGCTCTCTGTTTCCTCAGAGTAGCTCTAAATTCCACCTTTCAGAAATCTCTTTTGCATGGGTTCCATACATTTAGGTATAGATGCCTGTTAATTAAGGACTTCCAGCCAGTGTATCCATTTCGTTGTAGTTTCCTAAAGACCTAGTGCTCAGGTGATAATAGGAGCTGTGGATTATCGCATATTATTTGTTCACATCTGTCTGAAAGCTCAAAACTGAAGGTCAGTACCTTTCTACATTTTTCTTCTTCCTGTACCAATTGGTTAAAATAAGATGTCTGACAATAAATCATGATTATTATCAGGATATGAGCCATGGCACAAGGACAGATCAAATTTTTTTTTTTTTTTTTGGTCTTAAAGTATTTAGATAGGTTTGCTGTAATATGATTGCAGTGTATAATTCTGAGGTCTGATTATTGGTAGGCATTAACACATGCCCATCCCCCTCCACTCTGAATAACCTTTTAGAGATGATTCTATTCATAGTTAAGAGGATTTACAGACTTAAACTGCAAAGATACTACACTGAGCAGGGACATTGTCACTCTTCAGGAAATAATGTTATCTATTGGTAGAAATTCATGCTTAGAAAATTCACCACAGGAAACTATGAATTTAGGAAAAGCATCCCTTAGCTTCTTAATGTTCTTATGTTCTTGTATTATTTTATCAGTTTTTCCCTTGAGCAATTTTTGTAGAAAGCAATCTATAATTTTTCTTTCATTACTATAAGGGATATAATTTTTATTTCAGAGAAAAACATCTGAGCCACAATAGCTGCAGAACATCAATAGTCAGAAAAATCCATGACTATGTCTCCTGCTTTTTAAAACATTACCTCCTGAAGCAAGCAAGCAAACAAACAATACATAAGCATTTGTCTGGACAAGAGAAACCGTTTAGGTTGGAGAAAACTGGACAGAACTGATAATTATTATCAAGGTTCTAGTTTTTCTCTTGGGGTTGGCTTGAAAATATTTTGATAAATCCTCAATAAGACAGAGGAACAATACTATGAAAGCTTCCTTATGGTTTTATATTCTTTTTGCATAAACCTTTTCTTTGTCAAGTAAGGGTCATGGATTGTGGAAATCATCTTACCTTGACCTTGGTGCTGCCTTCATTTTCCACGGTTTGGTGAATGTTTGCTTTATATCCCTCAGCCCTAGGCAGGGGCAGGAATTGCTTCCATGCAGATGGCCTGGAGAAATGTTTCTGGAGGCACTCTTGGTTGTCTTGGGAAGGGCTGGGCATGTTTTTACAATAAAGTTCCAAATGAATCCTGCAGCCTGATTTTAACAACACTGGCCCCGGTCCACTCTATTTCTCTTCGTTCGGCTGATGCTGGGCCATCTGTCAGTCAGTTGGGGACCTCCCTGGAAAGTTACACTATCTGAAGCAAAAGGATTATCTGTTTTGTGGATCAGCAGTTTATCTGCTAGTGTTCTATTCCAGGTAGAGCCTCCTATTTTTGAATGTCTAGGTATGTTATGACTGCCCCCTACAGGCAGCAATGAGCTCTTAATTCAAACTTAATCCTAAATCAAAATGGAAAGAAATGATAAAAGAGATATATTGTTTAGGATATAATGACAAAGGGAATAGATCGTTTTGTAAAATTCTGAATTAGTCATGTTGTGACATGACTAATGTGACAGGGACTAGTACCTGGGCTATGCAATACAGAGGCAGGTGGTCCACTTAATCTAAGCAGGTTTTTTGAAAGGTCATTTCAGCAGCAGTCAGCTTTGTGGCTAGAAATGTGTGCTAAACTCATACCCAAACTGAAGACCAGGATTATTACACCTTAGTTGATATCATGTAGGATTAAATTGATTTTTCTAATGAAGTAATTAATCATCTAGTGATTAAGCCAAGAGTTGTCTTCTAACATGGTACTTCACATTTGTAAAGTGCCTTATAAATAAAGATTATTAAACAGAATGCAAAAACGTAGAACATAATACCTTTCTCTCAAGGGATACCTAATTCTCAAGTAGGCCTTGCTGGGTCACAGAGGTAAAGACGTAGATGTGTATTATGGGGGTTATGAACTGGAAACCTTTCCTTTTGTAAAATGACCCCAAGCCTCCAGAATTGGTATACAAAACAGACACAATCCCTATCAACATCTCACCTTCCTTTTTTATTTTCTTTCAGCTTCTTTTTTTTTTTTTTGCAGAAATTGATAGGTTGATTTTAAAATTCACCTATGACATGGGAAGGAACCCAGCATATCCAGATGTGTTCCTTCATCTTTTCCTCCACTCTTCCCTTGTCCCGCTCTTCCCTTCTCTCCTTGCTCTTTCTCCCCCTGGTCTCTTTTCCATTTCTCCTTTGTTTTCCCTCCTCTTCCATCACCCCTCCTGTTGCCCCCTCCCTCCTCCCCCCTCCCTCCTCCCCCCCTCCAGCCCTCTCTCTGCGAGCCTCCCCCTCCTCCTCTCCCCAGGTTATCTGCTGAATTCCACACACGCCTGCACAGACGGGATCAATCCAAGGCTGCCTTGCCTTCAGCTTATCTCTGCTCCAAATGATTGATTTTCCCTCTTTAAGAGTAATTTGCTGGTGAATTCCCTGTATTGCAAAAACCCCTGTGAAATCTAATTCAATCCGATCGGCAGCTGGCACTTTGGGGAAAGAATACTAGAGAGCTGTCAATTTAAAAAAAAAAAATCTCATAAAAAGAAGAACAAAGTTGGAAGATTCATGTTTCTCAATTTTAAAAGTTTTTAAAACTTTTAAAATTTATTATAACTTAATACAACTTATTAAAACTTATTATAAATTCACAGTAATTAATATTGTGGTACTGACATAAGGGTAGACATATAGATAACAGAATAGAACCGAGAATCTGTGAATAAATCCATATATTTACGATCAATTGATTTTTGAGAAGTTGCCAACATAATTCAACAGAGGAAGGAATTGTCTTTTCAACAAATGGTGCTGGAAAAAGGGCTAACTAGAGGTGGAAAAATTAAGTTGAATTTCTACCTCACACCACATAAAAAACGAACTCAAAATGAATTTAGCCATATATGTGAGAGATGAAACTACAAAACCATTAGAAGAAAATGTAGGGGTAAATCTTTGTGATCCTGATTTAGGCAAGGCCTTCTTACATACAACAACGAAAGCATGAGGGACAAAAGAAAAACACAGGTAAACTGGACTTCAGCAAAATGAAAAACATTGATTTTCAAAAAACCTGATCAAGAAAGTGAAAAGATAACCCCAAAACAGAAGAAAATATTGTAAATCACATATACAGAGTTAAAGAATTATATCCAGAATATGTAAAGAGTTCTTACAACTAACAAAATAAAACAAAATTTAACTGAAAATTAATGATGTGTTTAAATAGACATTTCTCCAAAGAAGATATACCAATGATCAATAAAGCCACTCTGCAAACTAGATGATTTGTGTTTCTCTTTTTCTTTAATGATGTCACTTAGGTCCACCAGCATTTTTCTCTTGCTCCAGCTTTCATTTTTGCACCATCTATTGTGGTATCAAACCATGGAGGAAATCTTTCAAAAATTGCTAAGTTCTCTCTAGCACTTTCTCCATGTTTGCAAAAATTCTTGTGTTTGGAAACTTCTTTCTAGTTAACAATCATTTATATGAAAATTCTTCATCTTCTTATATTTAATTTGATAACTTTATCTAGATCTGCTAATAAAGCAATGCAAACTCAGATCCTAGTAAAAATTATTTTTTCATATTTGAGGGGTGTGTGTGTATAGTGGCACAGTAGCATTGATCAGCCTTCCCTGGCATTCTGTGTAAACCAAGTTTCTGGGGACTACAGTGAGAGGAATCAACATGAAAAAAGAATTTTACTATCTGTCAAAGTTGAGTAAAGTACTTATTAGCATATATGTATTTATTTTGCATTATCTCAAGTAAAAGGACATCTCCTAAAGGGTCAGTGTAACAGGCAGGACTGAGGGACTTGTGACTAGGAAGCAAAAACAGCTCAGAGTGGGGTCAAAGGAGGGAGGTTAACGGACTATTAATCTCGATGACCTTAACTTGGTTGCTATTCATGAGAGTGGCAGAAAGCTGGTGGATTGACAGCCGATTGAGTAAGTGTTAATGGAGATGAACAGACAAATCCTAAACCTGGAGGAGCCCAACCAACACTCTTCCTTCATGCAAATGAGGCTGATGGTATGCAGGTCCAGGGAGGGAATTCCTTACAGGGGCCCATCTCAGACAGTCATGGAGGATCAAGACAAGGGAGTTCTCCAAGATTGCCCAACTTGTCATAGCTCACATTATGGATCACACTCGCTCTACTGGTAGGATAGGCAGACTTCGGTCTCTGTCATGGATCCAGTTACCTTGTTTTTCCTTCATCACTGTGTGTTGGAAGTGTTTGTGGTAGAAGTATCACTTAACCATGGATTTATAGCTTTGAGGACCCACGCGTGGACCAGACTGAAAGGAGTACAAATCACCAACTGACCCTTGACTCTCAGCTGGATACAGTGACTAGAAAAGATTCTGGTTTGTTTTCCTTTAGAATCAGTGATTACATTTTTAAAAAAGGCTTTGCTTATTTGAGAGAGAGAGAGAGCACTGGACAAAGGGGGAGAAAAAGAGAGAGCGAGCGCATCAACAGGGGGAGCAGCAGGCAGAAGAGAAGGCTCTCCACTGAGCAGGGAGCCCACTGCTGGGCTCCATCTGTCCTGACCTGAGCTGAAGGCAGACGTTTAACAATTGACCCACCCAGGCGCCCTGAGTGAATACATTTTAAATGTCATTTAGAATATGTTCAGTGGGAACATTTCTGCAAGTATATATATGGAAAAAAGGGGATTGTGCTTGTGCGTGTATGTGTGAGCAGGGGGCTGAGAAGAGGTGGCATGGAGTGGACTTCTTCTTTTTTTTTTTTTTTTCTTGTCCACTATTTAGTTCTAAGAGCACAGCTCTAGTTTTCTTCGGGAAAATACATCTATCCCATCCTCAATCCCTGTGATTTGCATAGGGTTCACTGTGCATCCAGCTGCAGGTCTGCCACAATCTGGCAAGTTAGTGAATTCCATCCTGCCCACACACAATAACTGCTCAAGGTCAAGCATGTGAATTGTTCAATTAGGCTCAGCCCTAGAACTTTTGCTAAAACTATCAGAAAAGCAGTACTGCTTGTTTTCCCCTGGGGTGACTAACTAGTAGAAATAAGTCTGTTGCTATTACTTTGCCAATATTTGCACAGAACCTGCTTAAGGATGAAATCAGTTCACTGAGAACCAGAATAGAGAGGCAGACAGAGAGAAAGACAGAGTCCTAACATCATTTGAGCAGTTCACTGTCCCTGAATCCTAGACCCTTCATTTACATGATCCAATAACTTCCTTAAAAATAAAAAAAATCTTATTTTGAGAATATTATTACCCTTTGCTTAAATTAGCTTGATCTGTTTTCTTTCAACCTGCAGGACAGATGAAGGGCTCTTTGGAGTGCTACACGTGAGCTATTATTATTATTTGGCTCCTGTGACTTGATAGTTATTTATTGTTACATAACAGGTGAGTTATTTATTGTTGCATAACAAGTGTTCCACAACTTAGCCATTTAAGATAACTTTTACTGTCTGACGGTAACAGGAGTTGGTTTCAGTTTTGTTGCATCCTTGGGCTCAAGGTCTCTGCTGAGTCAAGGTGTCATCTGGGCTGTAGTCATCTCAAGGCTCCACTGGGGAGGGCTCCACTTCTAGGCTCCCTCACACGGCTGTTGACAAGACTTAGTTCCTTGAATTCAAGTGAACTAAGGGCACCAATTCCTTGTTGGTTGCTGACTGGAGTCCACGCTCAGCTCCTGGCACATCAGGCTCTGCACGGGGCAGTTTACCACCTGGCAGCTTACTTCATTGGTGCAAGTAAGTGAGAACAACCCAACAGAAGGCAAGCAAGATGGAAGTCACAGTCTTTCATAACCTGATGTCAGAAGGAACATCCCCTTCCCTTTGCTGTATTCTGTTTTTTAGAAGAAAGTCAGTAGGTCTCACCTGTTCTCAAGCAGAAAGGATTGCAAAAGGGCAGGAATCACTGGGAGGCAGGATTACTTGAGCCACTTTAGAAGCTATTTTTAAATTTTCCCATTATGGGAGATTGTCATTATGGGGCCAATAGAGCAATAAAATAAAATTGACCTACTTGGAAAATCCTGAAGCTCAGTTATCATAAGAATTTAGGCACTGGTATCACAAATACGTGAAATCCTGTGTGACTGACATTAGGTCTGCTTTGGTAATACTAACACAGAGGCTATTGGGATAGTTAGTTAGAGGACTTTGTAAAGGCGTCATGGTATCAATAGTCAGAGTTACTGTTAGGCCAGAGTAGGTCAGCTTCCCCCAAATGGCTATTGTGTGAAAGACAATGGAAAAGCTGATTCTTTCATTAAACTAATAGTTTATTTAGTGAGCTGCAAAAACTTCTTGAAGTCTTCCCCCAAATGAAGGCAGGCTGGTAGCATAATGTTCACGAGGGGCAGTAAGTGTTTCATGTTAAATCATCTTTTAGAATAGGATTTGCTTTGACTGGAACTCCTCTATCTCTATGGGCAAATGTAAGTTTAACCCACATTTGGAAAGAAAAGATCGGAAATGATGATGTTCATAACATTTACTATGTTTTAGACTAAAGATATACCTTTGAAATTTCATATTTTTTCTATTTCTGATGACTTCTAAGTAGTATATTTTCTCCAAACATATAACATGATCCTATTCTAGTGGGAAAAAAGTTAAATATATGGGGTATTGACTTAATTTAAAGAACACATTAATTATTACCATTATTTTTCTCCTGTCAATGTAGTTTTATCTTATTTCCCTTGTGTCACTTCTAAGTAGCAAATCTGGGGCTCAATTGTCAAGAAATTACAAAGGAGCTCAAAGGATATCTTGCATATGCTATAACTGATAATCAGGCAATTTGAGGTCACCGACAGATGTATCAATGAGATAATGTGAGGGACGTGTCATGAGGCGGTGCCTGCCTCTTCTCCCTAATGCCGAATAGACCCCCCTGGTGATGCTTGGAGAAGGCCATCCCAGGTGACCTGAGCACCATCTTCTCTCCTCTCAGTGCATTGTTCCTGATTTTTTTTTTCATGCCTTTGTGCCTCTCTGAACAGCGAAGCACTCATGGAATCTGCTGAAACCTGAGGCATAATGACAGGTCTGGGGCTGGAGTGGTGCAGAGAAGATGCCACGCACAGCAGACCTGGTCACCAGCTTGGCTCAGTGATGCAGAGGGACATGTTCTGCATCATGCCAGGAAGTGAACAGCTTCATCTTAAAAATGACAGCATTTTCAGGTGGATAAAGAGTGGAAGGAAGGAAAGGGACTCGTTCAGAATCTATGAATCCTTCTTTTTCTCTTTTGCCTGGAATGTGCTTTGCCTGTCTTGCCTAAGATGGGCACAAGCGTCAGTGGTAAGATGGAGCGCTGGACTTCTCTCTCCTCTCTGTGAGCTGCAGCATCAGCCTCCATTTCCAGGTGCGTGGAGCAGTTTGAGATGTATCTCTGTCATTGCACTTACTGAAACCATCTGTCTGCATCTGTGCTCCTCAACTTGACTGTGAGCAATTCTGAAGAACACAGACCCCTACCCCCAACACTGGAGTGCCTGGCAAATTTTGAAGATGTGTCTCCAATGGGATGAGAGAGAGAGGAATGAAACATGCTTGCTCTTGTGTTTTGTCTGTTCACAGGAATTTTAGTCTCTGTTGCCAATGATGTTTAATCATATTTTGTTTTGGTGGTGGGATTGAGCAGCTTCATTGGTATTGTGTATTATCACCTTGAGCTCCCATAACAAAATACCATAGACTGTGTGGCTTAATCAACAGAAGTATATTTCTCATCCTTTTGGAGGCTAGATGTCTGAGAACAGGATGCTGCCATGGTTGGGTTCTGGTGAGAGCCCTTTCTCTGGCTTGGAGACAGCTACCTTCTTGTTGTGTCCTCAGATGGCTTTCTTTGTGTCTGATGTCTCTTATGGAGACACTGATCCCATGATGAAAGCATCCATATGACCTCATCGAACCCTAATTACCTCCTGAAGGCCCCATTTCCAAATACCATCACTTGAGGTTTACGACTTCAACACATGGATTTTGAGGAAAACACAAACATTCAGTTCCTAATGTTAAAAGATAAACTGAGGCACATAAATATTTTCAAGAGCTTATTTGAGTTACTATCAATTTGTACCAGGCAGCACCAAACTGAAAGTGCTTGACAGGAGCTTGTGAAAAGGCTTGTAGAGAACAGATGTGGAAGCAGAGCAAAGAAATGATTTGATGGGCTACAACTTAAGCAGTTGACTATGTTGAGGAAATCTAGGTGGCTGTGATTGTTTAATGTCATTTTCTATGGTATAAGTGCGTTTGTAGGAATTGACTCTGGGTCACATGGTCTACCAAGGCATTAGAGGAAGCTCAGTCTAATGGTCTCCTAGGTTAATTACTTTAACGGTTCCCCCTTTTGGCCATCTTCTTGTACATGATGGATTGACCACAAAAATAGTATTAGTGTCACCCTCAATCACTATCAGGGTTAAGTTGTTTTGCTGTGAAACTCGTAGGTTATGATGTCAGATTGTGAAAGGTTTTTACTATTCATCTCCTTGTTTGTCTTGTTTCTCATTTTCCCAGCTCAGGAGAGACCATCTGATATATATGCACATGTTTAAGACTTTATTTATTTCCTTATTTATTTGACAGAGAGAGAGCGAGAGAGAGCACATAAATAGGTAGAGTGGCATGCAGAGGGAGAGGGAAAAGCGGACTCCCCACTGAGCAGAGAGCCTGATGTGGGACTTGATCCCAGGACCCTGAGAGCATGACCTGAGTCAAAGCCACAGGGTTACCCAACTGAGATACCCAGGTGCCCTATTATTTAAGATTCTTGAGAGATACCACTTTTAAGTAGATGTAACATAAAACATAACTGTTGTTGAAAAGTGCATTTACAAATTTTACTTACATCTATTCAATGCACTCATTCTAAACAATGATGTTGAGATTACTCCTGAAAATTTCACAGGGTATCAAACAGCTATCCATCACCTCAAGTTATTTTTCTTGCTGAAATATTTTGCAAAAGCCATAATATCAGCTTACCTAGGTAGAACTGAAATTGTATATGTCTGCATTATATTTAATGTTGATAACTCTGAAGACATGAATGTTTTAATTAAACCAACCAAACTTAGACTAGCTTTTAAATACCCAGATTATGCCAGATCATGTGAACTTGAAAAACATTTGGGTTATTTTCTATATTTCTGAGAGAATACTTAATTTATGTAAATACTTTAATTTTTTTAAGCCAATTAAACAGAGTTCTACAAATTAATTTTGCCAATACCATCTGGAGATAGAAAAGTCACACATTTATAGCACATATATAGACATAAATAAATGTAGAGCAGACAATTTTTAAATTTTATTCATGAGACAAGTGTTATAATACAAAACTCACTAGTTTTTAAAAGAACTGTTGGATCCAAATTGCGTTTCTTGCAGTTGGAATAAATTAAGATTACTCGTTCTGTTGCCTAAAGATTTTTATTAATATTTATGGAGACAATGTACGATTTTTTTCATTTAAAAATATTTTATTTATTTTTAAAATTTATTTTCAGCATTCCAGAATTCATTGTTTATGCACCACACCCAGGGCTCCATGCAATACATGCCCTTCATAATACCCACCAGCAGGCTCACCCAACCTTCCACCCTCTCACCCCTCCAAAACCCTCAGATTGTTTTTCAGAGTCCACAGTCTCTCACGGTTCGTCTCCCCCTCCAATTTCCTCCAACTCCCTTCTCCTCTCCATTTCCTCGTGTCTCCTGTGTTATTCCTTATGTTTCATTGGTTTTTTAAGGAAATTTCTGAGAGGCCATTTCTAATTCACTTTGTCCCTTAGAAGCTTCTGCATATCAATCAAAAGATGTATCCCATTTTTGGGGGGGAGATTTGGGATTGGAATGCCTTTTTCTCTATGGCATCTTATAAATGGATAATCTTATCTAGATTAAAAGATCCCCATTGTGGTCAATGTAATTCAAGATTATCTTTGATAAGTTTCATCTACTTGTTCAGATAAACACAGGCTCTGGGCTCATAATTTTTCTATGTATACTCAGGGAGAATTCTAGTTGGAGGAGTTCCAGACTCTTTGGGCTTAGAGGAACCCCTTCTGTTTTGCTCTGTCTCTTTTTCCGTTGAGAGAATTTCACCTACTGGAGTCCTCATAATGGACCCAGACCAGTTTAAGCCAGACCAACTCCAACTTTAGACCTTAGTCTGGAGGAAAAAATTCTCAAACAAAGCTGGAGAGCTCACAGTGCAAAAGCTACAGAGATCGGATGTGAGCGGAACTTTCTGTACCCTCAAAGAAAGAAGTGGACACAGTGGGCTCAGCAGGTGCTTTTGCCCAATAGCTCCCTGAAAGGTCGAAGATCTTCTTTGTATCCTATTCCTGACACCAGATTTTTTAAAAATTTAATTTAATTTATTTTCAGTGTTCCAAGATTCATTGTTTATGCACCACACCCAGTGCTCCATGCAATATGTGCCCTCCTTAATACCTACCACGAGGTTTACCCATCCCCTTTCTCCCTCCTTTCCAAAACCCTCAGTTTGTTTCTCAGAATCCACAGTCTCTCATGGTTCACCTACCACTCCAATTATCCCAATTCACTTTTCCTTTCTTTCTCCTAATGTCCTCCATATTATTCCTTATGTTCACAAGTAATTGAAACCATATTATAATTGACTTTCTCTTCTTGACTTATTTCACTCAGCATAATCTCCTCCAGACCTGTCCATGTTGATGCAAAAGTTGGGTATTCATCCTTTCTGATGGAAGCATACTATTCCATTGTATATATGAACCATATCTTCTTTATCCATTCATCTGTTGAAGGACATCTTGGCTTATCTCACAGTTTGGTGATTTGGCCATTGCTGCTATGAACATTGGGGCACCTATGGCCCTTCTTTCCTCTACATCTGTATCTTTGGGGTAAATACCCAGTAGTGCAACTGCAGGGTCATAGGGTAGCTCTATTTTTGATTTTTTAAGGAACCTCCATGCTGTTTTCCAAAGTGGCTGCACCAACTTGCATTCCCACCAACAGTGTAACAGGGTTCCCCTTTCTCTACATCCTCCCCAGCATTTGTTATTTCCTGACTTGTTAATTTTGGCTATTCTAACTGGTGTAAAGTGATATCTCAGTGTGGTTTTGATTTGAATTTCCCCGATGGGTAATGATGAGAAACATTTTTTTCATGTGTCTGTTAGCCATTTGTATGTTTTCTTCCGAGACGTAACTGCTCATGTCTTCTGCCCATTTTTTGATGTGATTATCTGTTTTTTGAGTGTTGTGTTTGAGGAGTTATTTATATATCCTGGATATCAGCCCATTTGTCTATAGTGTCATTTGCGAATATCTTCTCCCATTCTGTGGGTTGCCTCTTTGTTTTGTTGACTGTTTGCTTTGATGTACACAAGATTTTGATCTTGATGAAGTCCCAAAAGTTCATTTCACTTTTGTTTCCATTGCCTTTGAAAACATGTCTTGAAAGAATTTGCTGTGGCCGATGTCGAAGAGATTACTGCCTATGTTCTCCTCTAGGATTTTGATAGATTTCTGCCTCACGTTTTGAGGTCTCTTATCCATTTAAAGTTTATCTTTGTGTATGGCTGACACCAGAATTTTTTTTAATATTTTATTTATTTATCAGAGAGAGAGGGGGAGAGAGAGAGCACAGGCAGACAGAATGGCAGGCAGAGGCAGAGGGAGAAGCAGGCTCCCTGCTGAGCAAGGAGCCCGACGTGGGACTCGATCATGACCTGAGCTGAAGGCAGCTGCTTAACCAACTGAGCCACCCGTGCGTCCTGCGACACCAGAATTTTTAAAAGACAAGCTGAGGCATATTAAAACTTTGAAGAGTTCATTTGAGCAATTCGATGTTGAGAATAGAACACAGATTCAAATAGGCAGTGCCAAACCAAAAGTAGCTGGGGCACTCTGTGAACAGGAGTTGGGGAAAGGGCTTTTACGGAGGAGATGCAGAAGCAAAGCAAGGGGATTAGTTGACTGGCCACAGCTTAAGCAAATTCTTCATTTAAGAAAACCTAGTTGGCTGCTTGGGATTGTTTTTTTTGTTTGTTTGTTTGTTTGTTTTAAAAATATTTTATTTATTTATTTTGAGTGTGAGAGAGAGAGAAAGAGAGAGAGAGAAGAGAGTGGGGTCGGGGAAAGAGAGAAAGCAAAGATGGTGTCGGGCTGCAGGCAGGGGCGGGGGAAGCAGAGGCAGAAGGAGAGGGAGCAGCAGACTCGGGACTCAATCCAAGGACCCCAGGATCATCACCAGAGCCAAAGGCAGATGCTCGACCAACTGAGCCACCCAGGTGCCCTGTGGTGGGTTGCTCTTAAATTTTGTTTTCTGGAATACAAGTGCATTTACAGGAATTAACTCTGGCTTAGGTTTAGGTTTGTTTATGTAGGCTACCCAGGCATTACTGCCATTGGGGTCTAATGGCTTCCTTTAACAACAGCATATTATATTACACACTGCTGAGGACCAACTGGCTGATACATAGTTCCTAACAAGTCAGGCAGCCATCCAGGCAGCACTTGGCCGTGCTCTGTTTCCTACCCTTTGTCTTCCTATAATTAGGATCTGTATATTTCAGGGTAGTGACCGATTGGTGGTCCCTAAAAGATATGTCTACATCAACTCCTAGGAATCTGTGAATGTTTCCTTGTTTGGAAGAGGTCTTTGCAGTTGTAATTAAGTTAAGGATCTTGAGATGAGGAGATCATCTTTCAATTGCCCTAAATCCAAAATCCAATTACAAAGCCCTCATAAAGCATAGAGGTGGAAGCAGCATCATAACCAAAGAGGTGGAGATTGGAATGCTATAGACAGCAGAAGCTGGAAGAGGCAAGGATTGAATTCTATCCCAGACCCTTGGGAGGGGGCATAGTCCTGCTGTTACCTTGATTTTAGACTTCTGGCCTCCGGAACCGAGAACTAATACATTTCTGAAACTTCTGGGGTTTTTTAGTCAGCCCCCAAGTTTGTGACAAAATTGTTACAGCAGTCCTGGAGAACTAACACAGCCAGAAATCTTTTTTAGACAGAAGCAGTGTTTCTCAATGTTTTCTCCATTTTCCCCAGAAGAGAAAAAAAATTAAACCAAATTTTATTTTATTTTTAAAGATTTTATTTATTTATTTGACAGATCACAAGTAAGCAGAGAGGCAGGCAGAGAGAGGAAGGAAAGCAGGCTCCCTGCTGAACAGAGAGCCCGATGCTGGGCTTGATCCCAGGATCCTAGGGATCATGACCTGAGCCGAAGGCAGAGTAAACCAAATTTTAAAGTGAATTTGGTTTCTCCCTAACAAGAGAAGTTAAACATTTAAGGAAATTTTGGTGGGTAGGGTTGAGTCATTGTGGGTCACAGATCATTGTAAAGTCTATGGGTTTCTCAACCTCGAGGACCATTTTGACACCTTGAAGACAATATTATCTCTCAGTTTCCATTGAGAGCACAGGTCTAGAAATATAGGAAATGATTAAAAGGAGACAATTACTAGGGAAGGAATCATCAATATGTGGAAGGAACCAGTGGAAATTTAGGTCTAATAGTTTAGTTTAAAAAAAGATATATTTGGAGAAAAAGCTACTAAAAGTCAGTATGCAATCCAACTTAACAATTTAAAACTTAAGTTTTAGATTAAGTAGTAACTGAATGATAAGATAGCGTTATAGGTAAGTCATGGCCTGGGCCTTGATTCATGAATGTGGGTGATTAGTGGAGGAGAGACAGGAGGGCATTCCTGGTACAAGAAGAGAGATGGAGTGAAGGAGAGGACACAAAACTCATCTAGTCTGGTGCAGCTTGTGGTAACAGCTGGATTAGAGCCCAAGGGAAGAAATGATGTTGGGTCCATAATGCAGGGAGCATTGAATGCTAGACCAGGAAGTCTGGATTTTGTTCTAAGACTAATAGGGAGGTGGTGCATATTCTTCATGAATGCTTATATCCTAATCTCTCTCTCTCTCTTTTAAATAAGGACACCAGTTAATTGCAGTGGGGCACCCTAAGGGCTTCATTTTAACTTAATAATGTTTTTAAAGACATTATCTCCAAATACAGTCACATTCTGAGGAGGGATTGGGACTTCACCATATGAAATTTGGGGGGAAGGACATAATTTGGCCCATAACAATAATTATATAAATCAATTTTATACCAGTGGTTTAACTTGTTACATCTGAGTTTTTAATGTTTTTCCCCCAAAATTAAAATAAATTCACTCTTAATTATTCTTTTTAATTTCTTCTTCTCAGCATCTGTAACTCTTGACACATTGATATGAAACTTAGATATTTTCAGACTCAACTTACAAGAAAGTTATAATAGAATAATATTTCCTTCTATCTCCTCTCAACTTTACAATGAAGAAAACTAGTGTTTTCATCTATTTGTAAAAATGACAACTTATTTTTTTTATTAAAATATATTATTTGCTTCAGGGGTACAGATCTGTGAATCATCAGTCTTACATAATTCACAGCACTCACCATAGCACATACCTTCCCCAATGTCTATCACCCAGCCACCCTATCTCTACTCCACAATCCCCCAGCAACCCTCAGTTTGTTTCCTGAGATTAAGAGTCCTTTATGGTTTGGCTCCCTCCCCAGTCTCATCTTGTTTCATTTTTTCCCTCCCTACCTGTCACAACCCCTGCCTTGCCCTTCAAATTTCTCATATCAGATATATCATATGATAATTATCTTTCTCTGATTAACTTATTTTGCTTAGCATAATACCCTCTAGTTCCATCCTGTCATTTGCAATGAGACGGATTTTTTTAGTTTTTTTTTTTTTTTTGATGGCCACATAATATTCCTATATATATATATATATATACCACATCTTCTTTATCCATTCATCTGTTGGTGGACCTCTAGGTTCTTTCCATAGTTTGGCTATTGTGGACGTTGCTGCTATAAACATTCAGGTGCACATGACCCTTTAGATCACTATGTTTGTATCTGTAGGGTAAATACCCAGCAGTGCCATTGCTGGGTCATAGAGTAGCTCTATTTTCAACTTTTTGAGGAAGCTCCATACTACTTTCCAGAGTAGCTTCACTACCTTGCATTCCCACTGACAGTGTAGGAGGGTTCCCTTTTCTCTGCATCGTCACCAACATCTGTTGTTTCCTGACTTGTTAATTTTAGCCATTCTGACTGCTGTGAGGTGGTATCTCATTGTGGTTTTGATTTGTATTTTCCTGATGCTGAGTGATGTGGAGCACTTTCTCATGTGTCTGGTGGCCATTTGTATGTCTTCTTTGTAGAAATGTCTGTTTATGTCTTCTGCCCATTTCTTGGTTGGATTGTTTGTTCTTTGGGTGTTGAGTTTGATGAGTTCTTTATAGATTTTGGATACTAGCCCTTTATCTGATATGTTGTTTGCAAATATCTTCTCCCATTCTGTCGGCTGTCTTTTGGTTTTTTGACTGTTTCCTATGAAGTCCCAATAGTTCATTTTGCCCTTGCTTCCCTTGCCTGTGGCGATGTTTCTATGAAGAGGTTGCTGCCAGCTGTGTTCCCCTCAAGGATTTTGATGGATTCCTGTCTCACATTGTGGTCTTTCATCCATTTTGAGTCTATTTTTGCATGTGTGTAAGGAAATGGTCCAGTTTCATTCTTCTGCATGTGACTGTCCAATTTTCTCAACACCATTCATAGACTGTCTTTTTCCATTGGACATTCTTTCCTGCTTTGTCGAAGATCAGTTGACTATAGAGTTGAGGGTCCATTTCTGGGCTCTCTATTCTGTTCCATTGATCTCTGTGTTTGTTTTTGTGCCAGTGCCATACTGTTTTGATGATTACAGTTTTGTAATAGAGCTTGAAGTCTGGAATTGTGATGCTGCCAACTTTGGTTTTCTTTTTCAACATTCCTCTGGCTATTCGGGGTCTTTTCTGGTTCCATATAAATTTTAGGATTATTTGTTTCATTTCCTTGAAAAAAGTTGATGGTATTTTGATAAGTATTGCATTAAATGTGTAGATTGCTCTAAGTAGTGTGGACATTTTCACAATATTTGTTCTTGCAATCCATGAGCATGGAACATTTTTTCATTTCTTTGTGTGTTCCTCAATTTCTTTCATGAGTACTTTATAGTTTTCTGAGTACAGATTCTTTGCATCTTTGGTTAGGTTTATTCCTAGGTATCTTATCATTTTGGGTGCTATTGTAAATGTGATCAACTCCTTAATTTCTCTTTCTTCTTTCTTGTTGTTCATGTATAGAAATGCGACTGATTTTTGTGCATTGATTTTATATCCTGATACTTTACTGAATTCCTATATGAGTTCTAGCAGTTTTGGAGTGAAGTCTTTTGGGTTTTCCACATAAAGTATCATATCATCTGCAAAGAGTGAGAGTTTGACTTCTTTTTTGCCAATTTGGATGACTGTTATTTCTTTTTGTTGAAAATGCCAGCTTATTATATCCTTTGTTTATATGTGTTAATCAAAGATATTTTATTATAAGGGGGAGGAGTCAAGACGGTGGAGAAGTAGCAGGCTGAGACTACTTCAGCTAGCAGGAGATCAGCTAGATAGCTTATCTAAAGATTGCAAACACCTGCAAATCCATCGGCAGATCAAAGAGAAGAAGAACAGCAATTCTGGAAACAGAAAAACAACCACTTTCTGAAAGGTAGTACTGGTGGAGAAGTGAATCCAGAGCGTCGGGAAGATAGACCCTGGGGGGAGGGGCCGGCTCCCGCCAAGCAGCGGAGTAATGGAGCACAAAATCAGGACTTTTAAAAGTCTGTTCCGCTGAGGGACATCGCTCCAGAGGCTAAACGGGGGTGCAGCCCACGTGGGGTCAGCGTGGCCTCAGGTCCCGCAGGGTCACAGAAGGATCGGGGGTGTCTGAGTGTCACAGAGCTTGCGGGTATTGGAACAGGGAAGCCGGCTACAGAGACAGAGCCGACAGTAAGCTCACAGCTCGGGGTTACCTTGAACCAAACGCAGGCTTGGTGAGCTCGGAGTGCGGCCGGAGGTCAGGCAGACAGGAGTAACTGGGCGCTCTTCTCTGAGGGCGCACTGAGGAGTGGGGCCCCGGGACCTCGGCTCCTCCGGCCGGAGACCAGGAGGCCGCCATTTGTATTCCCGTCCTCCAGAACTCTATGGAAAACGCTCAGGGAACAAAAGCTCCTGAAAGCAAACCTGAGCGGATTACTCAGCCCAGCCCCTGGTAAGGGCGGTGCAATTCCGCCTGGGGCAAAGACACTTGAGCATCACTACAACAGGCCCCTCCCCCAGAAGATCTACAAGAAATCCAGCCACGACCAAGTTCACCTACCAAGGAGTGCAGGTTCAATACCAAGGAGAGCAGCAGAATTCCAGAGGAGGAGAAAGCAAAGCACGGAACTCATGGCTTTCTCCCTGTGATTTTTTTTTAGTCTTGAGGTAATTTGATTTTTTTCTTTTTCATTTTTTTCTCTTCTTCTGCTAAAATTATTTTTAAACTTTTACCCTTTTCTTTTTTAACGTTTTTAAACTAGTTTATCTAATATATATATTTTTCTTTTTTATATTTTTCTTTATTCGTTTTCTTTTTTTTAATTCTTTTTTTCTTTTCTTTTCTTTTTTTTCCCCTTTATTTCTTTTTAAACCTCTTTTTATGCCCTTTCTCCCCCCTCACGATTTGGGATCTCTTCTGATTTGGTTAAAGCGTATTTTCCTGGGGTTCTTGCCACCCTTTTAGTATTTTACTTGCTCCTTCATATGCTCTTATCTGGACAAAATGACAAGGCGGAAAAATTCCCGACAAAAAAAAGAACAAGAGGCAGTACCGAAGGCTAGGGAACTAATCAATACAGACGTTGGCAATATGTCAGATCTAGAGTTCAGAATGACAATTCTCAAGGTTCTAGCCGGGCTCGAAAAAGGCATGGAAGATATTAGAGAAACCCTCTTGGGAGATATAAAAGCCCTTTCTGAAGAAATAAAGAACTAAAAGAACTAAAATCTAACCAAGTTGAAATAAAAAAGAGCTATTAATGAGGTGCAATAAAAAGTCGAGGCTCTCACTGCTAGGATAAATGAGGCAGAAGAAAGAATTAGC